>NC_083461.1:5593070-5738070 GCF_030014155.1 Tachysurus vachellii
TATATTCAGTTAGCATATCTGTAATGTATTTCGGTCCTAAGCCATGAAGTGATTTATAAACGAGTAACAATACTTTAAAATCTATTCTAGTAATTAATTTTTCCGCCATGCTGAATTTGTATAATTCTCACTCTCACTCATTCATCTTCTACCGCTTATCCGAACTACCTCGGGTCACGGGGAGCCTTTGCCTATCTCAGGCGTCATCGGGCATCAAGGCAGGATACTGAGTTGGCACTCAGGATACGGAGTGCCAACCCATCACAGGGCACACACACTCTCTCTCATTAACTCACACAATCACACACTACGGACAATTTTCCAGAGATGCCAATCAACCTACCATGCATGTCTTTGTACCGGGGGAGGAAACCGGAGTACCCGGAGGAAACCCCCGAGGCACAGGGAGAACATGCAAACTCCACACACACAAGGTGGAGGTGGGAATCGAACCCCCAACCCTGGAGGTGTGAGGCGAACGTGCTAACCACTAAGCCACCGTGCCCCCAATTTGTTTAATTAAGGGGATAATAATAAAAAAGAACACCAGATTGCAAAAGGAACTCACATTCAACACAAACAAACAAGGACAATGTGATTCGATTCATTTCTATTTAACCCTAATTACAACCATGAGACTGTTGTCTCAGATAAACACTCCTCCAAACCCTGAGCACATTTATCTGTTGAGACTTTATGTTACACATCTATATTTAATTAAAAGAGTATTCGGTTCATGCGTATGTCAGCTGTGTGCATGTCATGTAACTGTAATCCTTCTGACATGGAAAAGTATGTAGGACAGATGAGTTTATGCTTAACTACTGTAATGTGCTTTTCTGTCCTTGAACTTGAAGCGATACCAGAGAGAAGCTGGTGAGGGAACTAATATTTTCAGCTTCTATAACATAAATGATAACAGGAAATAACTTGTTTCATGGACATCACACATCACAAAATGTATGTGTCATTCTTTATTGAATAAAAAATGGCAATCATTGTTAAATTGCAGTGGTGTAAAAGGACTAAAACACTTCGATGGAAACGAATACGATATTTGGGGACTCAATTTTTCTTTAACCTTCTTGTTTAAAGCTACAACCCAAAAAAACAACCAACTTGGTAGGATGTCTATCATAAGCAGGTGTCTACCAACAGCTAAATCAGTAAACACATTATAAAACATTGCTATTGTTAATCTCAAAAACAAGCTGTGTAGTGACTAGTGTTGTGCTAGTTACTAAGAAATAGTAACTAGTTACCGTTACTAGTTACTTCATTCAAAAAGTCAATTACTTTGTTGATTATTTACACCAAAAAGTAACGCGTTACTGTTAAAAGTAACCTTTTAGTTACTTTTTTTAAAGAACGTTCTTTAATGTTCCCATTAATGCCCTTTAATGCCTCATGGTCTATACAAACACAAAACTGTTTGTTGATCTGTCCCTGGCTAACAGTCCGGTTAAAATCTAGTCGCTGTTGTTTGGCTGGATGGGCTTGACTAACCGAGTGTGTCCACCGACACCGGGTTAGCTTCTACGTAGCTTCGTCGAGGCGTGTAGTTTCTACCTCCAGATTGGAGTTGCTGTTTATCGCAGTAGACAGGACCTTCAAACCAGAAAGACAGAACTTACATTTGACTAAAAGGTTTTTGTCTTTATGCTCAACTAAAGTGAAATAATGAGCATATTTCCACTTTGAGAAACTCGTCTTGCTCTCGCCTCGACTCTCCGTTACTGCCGCACATACTTGAATAAGCTGAAACACGCCCACAGTGCGGCGTCTTCTTCGTGTTTACAGGTTGGCATCCACCGATCCTACAATGTGTCTCTGCTGTAAACAGGTTAGTCTGTAGGCTACACTTCAGCCAAAATGAATTCATTTAAAAAAGTAACAGACAAACGCACCGTACAGTATGGTAACGGTAACGGAGTTACTTTATTTAAAAAGTAATGCATTAGAGTGTTAGTTACGGTCAAAAGTAACTGCGTTACATTGACGCGTTACTGCCCAACACTGGTAGTGAAAGTCTGCACAATAAATTTTAATTTAATGAAATCACAGAGGTTTGGTACTAACAAGCACGACAACATGGACGCCTTATTATACAGTTACTTAGGTATTGTATCAATTTACAAAAACAGTATTTGAAACGATTCAAAATTAAAATCGGGACATAAACAAGATTGTGAAAACGGTTTTTAGTTAAATAAAAGCTTCGGGATGGTGCCATTTTTAGACAATTTCAAGAAACGCCAAAATAAACTGTTGCCATGAATGTGGTCTACATGAGGGTTAGGGTTAGGATTGCCATAAACTAATTGGAAAAGGGTATGTTAACAAATTAATTGCATCAACACCATGCAATTAAACAGACAACTTAAGCACTCTCATGTCAGACCACATCAGACTATCCGAGCATTGAATATTATACGTCTTATCCTATAACAAAAAGTATGCATTAAAGAGTTATAAAACTCTATAAAAAGCACACCTTCCTCCAGCATACACACGTCTCTATACTATTGCCTATTTTTAAACTATTTTCTTTTCTTACTTCCAAGAAACAGATTGAGAAACCTGAGAAGTTGAAATGTTCAGTTTTGAAGCCAAAGGTCATTCACGATCACCAAAGCAAGCGCCAGGTAAAGATGTCAGTCTGTAACCAGATCCTGAGTGTTTCCTACTGACAGATTCAGAGAGCAGGGAAAAATATGATCCCATGATAAATGCTGTTTCCATTAATAAACCCTGACAGACCCATTCTGTCACAAACGGCAAAGCAAGAGAGACAGAGATGCAGATTTTTCCCATTAAGACATGCCATTTAGCCCTCGGTAAAGAAGATGGACCACCAGTGAAGGAAATTTGACCATTTCAGAATCCAGTTTATTTCTACATGAGCCAAGGTTCAATTTTGGGGGTCATTAGGTTCAGAAGACTGAGCAGAGACACAGGAACACTGTAACACTTACATTTATATTAATTACCACTTTATTCTTCTCTGCTTCCTCAGGACTCAGAGAAAGCCTGTGTTGGCTCTCATCCATCATCATCAAGACTATTAACGCTCTTTTACCAGTATTTCATTATGCCAACAGAACAGAAATCAATTTATTGGACATTTTCAATCAGTATAAAGAAGTGAACTATTTTAAGTCGGATATAAATTGATTCAGGACTCTGTTGACTTTCAGTTGACTTTAATGTTTGTGCTCCTCTGTTGACAACCTTATACAGAATTTTATTGGTTGAAGATCAGATTTTTATTGGTTAAAGTCCTGAGTGTCTCCTTTCATATGAGCTTCATATTAAACTCCAATATGGATCTTGACATAAGAAAGATATTCAATGCTGAACATGAACACAACCAAACAGGCAGAAAACAGAAACATAATAAATCTATACTCTTTAATCTGATGACAGTAGAAAAGCCTTTGTGTCCATGTACTCTGAAATGTACTGCAGGGGCATTTTGTTTCTTCAGATCTGGATTCATTACAATACTATGTAGTGTGTGTCAAGAAAATAATTTATTAATAAAGAAATGAACACATGCAGGGGGACACGGTGGCTTAGTGGTTAGAAACGTTTGCCTCACACCTCCAGGGTTGGGGGTTCGATTCCCACCTCCGCCTTGTGTGTGTGGAGTTTGCATGTTCTCCCCGTGCCTCGGGGGTTTCCTCCGGGTACTCCGGTTTCCTCCCCCGGTCCAAAGACATGCATGGTAGGTTGATTGGCATCTCTTGAAAATTTACCGTAGTGTGTGATTGCATGAGTGAATGAGAGTGTGTGTGTGCCCTGCGATGGGTTGGCACTCCGTCCAGGGTGTATCCTGCCTTGATGCCCGATTACGCCTGAGATAGGCACAGGCGCCCCGTGACCCGAGGTAGTTCGGATAAGCGGTAGAATATGAATGAATGAATGAATGAATGAACACATGCAACATACATGGACATTAATCCTATAGACATATTTCTAGACAAAGCATCGTTGAGAACTGTAGTATTTTATGTAACTGGTGTTCAAAGTTCATCTTAAACATCTTATTAGTTTTACTTCTAAATAACTAAACCTGGCTATCGCTATGAATAATCAACAAAAGACATCCAAAAAATGAACGAGGTATTCACAGACGTGCCCAAGACGTCCCTACATAAGAAGACGTCATTGGCATTGACCAGAACAGTAGCACATGCCGAGATGTTTACAAGGATCCAAAGCGTCTGCCTAACATCGCCTCCTCATTACAGCCCGTGTGTGCTGTCACATACTCTACTATTTGTCTTTGTATGTTTAGTTGCTATGGCAAGCAGATTGCTGGTATGAGTGTGTTTGAACGTTGTGTGAATCAGGGTGGACGTACTGAGGCTGAGCAGTGTGTGAATGAAGACGCTTTCAGGCCGTGTCACCCCAGGAGAGATGTCACACGGCAGGTTGTGACGTTCTCCCCTCCTGTCTAGAACAATAGAAGGAACCAGCTGTGGCAGAAGGCTATGTGACAGCAGAGGTGCTGTTTACACACAACACACCTCCCTGCCAAGATTACACATGACGAGACACGAGCAGACGTCAAGCACTTGCTTTCAAATAAACCCACACTTCCACCTCACTTTCATTTGCTGGTCCTGCTACACACACAAATGAGGAAAAAATGCATCTCTTGTTGCTTGCTGATATGAATGCAGGGCTTTCCTGTTTAAAAATTATATAACTCTGTGGCGTGTATTTTTCTCTGTTAAGGCAACCCTGTCATTCTGCTTACTAGTTATATAAAAGTTTTTGGACCTTCACTGAGATGAGGCCAACCGTTTGAGGATCCTGAGGAATCTAGTGATGTTCAGCTCCAGCTGGATTCTGCTTCATGAAGTATTCAGACATTCTAAGAGGAGATGCTAACTCCATCTCAACAACAACCTCCTCATCAATGCACAATTGTCAGACTGTATATTTACAATCACATCCTCCAGTGTCACCCAAATGAGGATGAGGTTCACTTTTGAGTCTGGTTCCTCTCAAGGTTTCTTCCTCTTCTTTCCCTCATCACAGTCGTCTCAGTCACCTCAGGCTTGTTCATTGGGGATAAATACAAACACGTTTAAATAGAAGTCTAATATTAATCTTGCACTTTTGTGTTATATTAACTTTTGTACTGTTTATTTTTTGTATTAGGTCTATGTTCTGTAAAGCTGCTTTGAGACAATGTCTATTGCTAAAAGTGCAATACAAATAAAATTAAATGGAATTGAATTGAAAAGGTTTTGCAGTTTCATTGCAATACATGAGTATGTATATCTAATGACTTTCTTTTTACGCTTAATCAAATTTTTTGGAGAAAAATTAAAGGGCTAAGTGGTGTCCAATCTTATCCGGAAAGGGCCGGGGTTGGTGCAGGTTTTCATTCCAACCAAGCAGAAGCCACACTTCTGCTTGGTTGGAATGAAAACCTGCACCCACACCGGCCCTTTGTGGATAAGATTGGACACCGCTGGGGCTAACTCACTCACTCACTCACTCACTCACTCACTCACTCACTCACTCACTCACTCACTCATCTTCTACCGCTTATCCGAACTACCTCGGGTCACGGGGAGCCTGTGCCTATCTCAGGTGTCATCGGGCATCAAGGCAGGATACACCCTGGACGGAGTGCCAACCCATCACAGGGCACACACACACACTCATTCACATCACGCAATCACACACTACGGACAATTTTCCAGAGATGCCAATCAACCTACCATGCATGTCTTTGGACCGGTGGAGGAAACCGGAGTACCCGGAGGAAACCCCCGAGGCACGGGGAGAACATGCAAACTCCACACACACAAGGTGGGAATCGAACCCCCCAGTGAAAACACCTAAAAAAAAAAAAAAATTATAAATCACTGATTGCAAAATTATAACAGATTTATGTTAGACATGCTGTACTTAGTTTTATTTATGCTACAAATAATTATACTCTACTTAGTTCTAACATTTCTAATATACTTTAATTAAAGCTTAAGCAGTTAACAATGTCTAAGCATTATAATATAGTTAATTAATAAATTAATCAATTAATTAATTAATCGAGTAATTAATCGATTAATTAATCGATTAAGTAATCGATTAATTAATCGCTTAATTAATCGATTAATTAATTAATTAATTAATTAATTACTTAATTAGTGATTCATTCATGCTTAATTAATCATCAATATATGAATCTTTACTGCATTTAAAACATAGTATATTATATTAACTATATAATTTTTTTTTTTTTTTAATATTTAGGGATTAGTTTACAAATTTTATTATAAAAAAACCAACAAATTTTATCGATTGCTTATTTCGAAACCTTTATAATAACTGTTTACTTTCTACAAATACATTTAATTCAGATATAAAATACTATATATAAATATAATATTTAGATATTTACTTATAAATATGCATATTTGCTTAGAATATTTGGGGAAAGATTCATTTAATTTTCTACCGCTTATCCGAACTACCTCGGGTCACGGGGAGCCTATATCTCAGGTGTCATCGGGCATCAAGGCAGGATACACCCTGGACGGAGTGCCAACCCATCACAGGGCACACACACACTCTCATTCACTCACACAATCACACACTACGGACAATTTTCCAGAGATGCCAATCAACCTACCATGCATGTCTTTGGACCGGGGGAGGAAACCGAAGTACCCGGAGGAAACCCCCGAGGCACGGGGAGAACATGCAAACTCCACACACACAAGGGGGAGGCGGGAATCGAACCCTCAACCCTGGAGGTGTGAGGCGAACGTGCTACCCACTAAGCCACCGTGCCCCCTGGGGAAAGATTAGGGAAAGAAAATTTTATTATCTGACCTTAAACTTTTAACCTCCTTTATAAATGCTGAATTTAAGAAAAAGTTAAGAGTCTAGGACATGTTATGTATGGTTATGTATGTTAATCAGATGAAACTGGTGTCTAAAGTATTAACAGTATTAATGTGAACATCCGGTAAGAAGGAAATTTTGTAAATTATATCATTATTTTGCGATGCAGAAAACGTATGAGAGGAATAGTAACAGTGGGACCTATTTAGTGTGTACTTTCTTGTCTTTCTCACGCCACACACACACACACACACACACACACACGTGCACACCCACCCACACACTCTCCAGCTCTTTCCTGAAGGTAGGCCATGGCCCTTTATATTTAGATCACAGCTGTCCTGCATGGAAACATTCGAGGCCTTGAGCAGCCACGCCGACTGGAATGGGATTTTCACCACAGACCCCCAGACACACCACATCCACTACACAAACAAAGTGTCCATGACTGGAAGACCGACAAGTCAGCAGACTGACTAAAATAATATGTACAGACAAAATACTTGGACAAAATCATAGATATTTATGCTCTTTCATATACAATGCATAAAACACATGATAACAGTGTGTGAAACAAAGTGCAGGTGTGTTCTGACCTGAAAGGGCAGAATAAATGCCTGTGTAGTTAACAGGAAAGACGTTACTGGAAAGCTGATGTTCATTCACATAATCAGATGACTTTACACACCCACATAAATGGACGTAACTAAGTGAAGTGAAAGTGGGAAAGCGGAAACTGAGACATAGTGGAAAGTGTTTATTCATGTGAAACTAAACTTCGGTTACACACTAGAGAGGAGTTTTGTTTCCTATTCTGATGCAGCCTACCATCATCAGTTATGTTACGTAGAAAACTGAAATAAAGAAATAAACTCATCTTCTAAATTGTACACAAATATCTTCCCTAGGTCTTAGCGCTGGGCATTGGTACACTGCACCATATGTTCATTTATTGTCTGTAGTGTATGAATAGGTGTGCAAGTGTGTGTGAGTGTGTCCAGGGTGTGCCCTGTGTCCCAGCGGATAGACACCAGGTTCCTAACGATTCAGTGTAGGATAAGGGGCATGTGGAAACCTAGTGGTTACGGTGTTGAGCTACCAATCAGAAGGTTGTGAGTTCTATCCCAGGTCCACTAAGCTGCCACTGCTGGGCCCCTGAGTAAGGCTCTTAACCCTCAATTGCTCAGTTGTATAAACATGAAATAAAGTAGGTCGCTCTGGATAAAGGCTTTGCCAAATGCTGGAAATGTAATGTAAGTGTAGCACCCTCACCACCTGATGAGGGGTAATATTTTTAATATTTTATTTATAATCACCTCAAAAGCGCTACAAAAAAATGGATGGATGATTATCCAGGAAACCGGAGTACCCGGAGGAAACCCCCGATGCACAGGGAGAACATGCAAACTCCACACACACAAGGTGGAGGTGGGAATCGAACCCCCAACCCTGGAGGTGTGAGGCGAACGTGCTAACCACTAAGCCCCGTGCCCCCTTATTATAATCATTTAGGCTCATTATAGCCCAGTTACTTCACATAAATGTAATAGAATGTGATATGAGATTTTTGTGCTGTAATTGTGTACATAACTAATTTAAATTTGGCTTTTTTTTCTCATTAACGCATGAGACCATCGAGTTGTGACTGCTGGGCCCTTGAGGAAGGCCCTTAACCCTCCATTTGCTCAGTTGTATAAATGAGATAAATGTAAGCTGCTCTGGATAAGGGCACCTACCAAATGTTATAAATGCGAATTACTGTTTGAAACTGGAAATTAGTGTAGGCAAGTGAATTTAATAAAGGCAAACTGATGTTTTATATATATTTAGTCTTCTTTTTCTTCTTTGTATAAGGTTATTCTAACATGCATATATTCATCTATACTGTATATAAAGAAGAATTAATAGGAAGAAGCAAATAATAGGCTTAATTAATGATACATACATATATATATATATATATATATATATATATATATATATATATATATATATATATGTATGTATCATTAATTAAGCGTATTGTTTTCCTTCCTAGAGGAAATTCTTCTTTCTCTAAATAATACAGTAATACATTTCAACAGAATAAGATTAGGCAGAAAAAAAAAAAAAAAAAAAAGAAAAAGGCATTAGAATTAGGTATTGGTATAATGCTGTGTTTTTATTTCCCCAAAGAATCATATAATGAACATAAATAAATAAATCTGAGATATTTTTAACACCCAAGATGATGTTTTGCAAGTATTTGCAAAACTGCTAATGATTTGGTAAATTTTGTGATTTTCTATATTTTACTGCCACCAATGCAAAAATGTCATTTTAAATTGAAATAAAATTCAACAGCTAATTAAATTTTGCAGATTAAACCCATGCACCCCCGTGACCCGAGGTAGTTCGGATAAGCGGTAGAAAATGAGAGAGAGAGAGGGAAACCCATGCACACTGGGTGAGTATCAAGAGTGAGTATCAAGAGGACGATCTCTCTTCCAATCGCAAAATCCTTCCAGTGTACAGGAACATTTGCGATCTAAAAATCCCTCAATGCACTGCAAGGGCACATCGCTGCTCGCTTTCAGCTCCCTTTACTGGAAATGACGTCATATTTTCTTACGTGTTTCAGCTACAAAAATAAAATAAAATAGACAAACTTTTAGCCAAGTGACATTGCTGTAGCTTTCAAACAGTACTGATATACAGTACGTTAGCATAACTTTATTTATCCTTGTATTTTAACGTTTTATATCCGGTTTGTTTGAGTCTGCTTGAAGTACAGTACCACAACGGAAATGTGTGTGATTACCAAATCTACCACGTGAATATGACATATGAAAATTATGTTTTTTTTTATTTACACTGATTACTGAGTAAAGTTATCCATAAACAACCACATTTTACTTCAAGCTTGTTTGCATCTGGTAAGAGTGCCTGTTAGGGTAGCCTGTTGTTGATGAATGCCAGTGATGACGTTTTACAATGTGAGTATGTTGTCATGTCTCCGGAAATGGAGTCATCACTGTTCCAACATGTGGTGAGCCACAGTCTTTACCAGTGCCCCAACTCGTGCACACCATGAACTGATTTACGCCCTAGGGGGCTAGGGAGCCGATTGAGACATACCGTTTAAATGCCACATCAGGGCCATGTGATTAGAAAACTTTTCCACAGTCACATGCAAACCGAAAGGCAAACCGAGTCACATGATCCACTCCATTGTTCTAGTTTTCCAGATTTCTAATCACAACAATCTGTTCCCAATTAGCACACTTCCTATAAATAACTCAGACTTGGTAGAGGTCTTGCTCCTAGCATTCACCCGGTGATGTTATTGAACCTCTGTAGTTGTGCACATAGTTTTCTGCTATTAACTGTGTTTTGTTTTGTTTATTAAGTTATAGACTTGTTACATATGCATGCTGATCGTTTGATATTTGGCTATCGATTTTTGAGTTTGTCTGCTTCGGTCAAAAAAAAAAAAACAAAAAACAAAAAAAAAACGTGCACTTGCATCCAAACCCTGTTTATGTACATCATGTACTTATTTTTTTGGAAGGAGTTAGCTTCCTGAAAGCAAAAAAAAAAAACAAAATGTTCTTAATTAATATAATAATAAGTGCAATTCATTGGTTTGTTATATCCATTTAGGCTCATCGTCCCTTTGTTTCTGTCAGCTTTCAGACTTATCAGCAACGAGTGCGTGATGTACCGTATTTTCAGGACTATAAGCCGCAACTTTTTCCTACGCTTTGAACCTTGCGGCTTAAAGAATGACGCGACTAATATATGGATTTGTCCTGCTTTCAATTTTTTTTTTTTTTTCAAAAAAACACATTCTGTGACGTTTCAGTTTTTTGCCGTCATGAAGCTTTCATTAGACCAATGAAATTGCAGAATGGGTTAACTCCGACACCGAAGGAGATGACTTCACTGGTTTCAGTGCACAGGAGGAAGAAGATAGTGAACAATGACTTTCATGGTAGGCTACTGTTTACTACTAATTTTTTATTTTTTGTTACAAGTCGTGTTTCGTTAAAGCCTGTGTAAAGTTAAAGGTGGGCCAATGAGCAGTAAGGGGCGGGTCTTGTCAATATGTGCGGAGAGAGTGTTCAGTGCGCATGTGTGACATTAGCAGAAAGCGGTTTTAACATTGACATGGAGGATAAAAACAAAAAAAAAAAAGCGAAGAAAGGCTTACGATAAGGTAAGAAGTAGGACGTGTTAATATAGGATCAGCTTTCCAGCGCTGGAGAGAACTGAAGGAGCAGGAAGTTGGTCACATATTCACAGATTGGAGTTTCCTGAGTCAATAACTCCTGAGCTAAACGCTGTTACTACACAAATAACACCTCTTTTCTATCGTAGTAATGTAGAGACGCAGCTACAACCGTGTTTTGTGTAGTAAAAGCGTTTAGCGTTTCTTCACTTTCTTTCTCTGTTTTTATCCTCCATGTCAGTGTTAAAACCGCTTTCTGCTAATGTCACACATGCGCACTGAACACTCTCTCTCCGCCCATATTGACAAGACACGCCCCTTTCTGCTCATTGGCTACACGTTTTTTTTATTTTTGTTTTGATTTTTAGTTTGTCGTTCTGACTCAGTTTTCTGAAGCATTTCTCAAAAATCGGAGACCCCACCTTTAATTTGTTTCAATGTACCTGTAGGCACCTGCGGCTTATAGACATGTGCGGCTTATTTATGTTCACAATAATATTTTTTTAAAAATTCAGTGGATGAGGCTTATATTCAGGAAATTACGGTACCTCCGCTTCCTAATTTCACTTAACATTACTCATTTAATATCATTTAAATTCACTTAATAATAAGTCACCAAACACCATGACTAAAGTTGTATATTATATATTATATTTAATATATAATATACATATTGCATATTATATATAATATGAATTATTATTTGGGGAAAGGGAAGAGAAAGAGTGCATCAGGAACTATACACGATTGTGACAAGATGATAATGATGTACTTTATCTGCTTTCATGAAGTTCAGCTGTGCATACCCTCTCCTGGGATTTCCCACAAATGTGTGTGTGTGTTTGTGTGTGTGTGTGTGTATGTGTGTGTGTCTAGCCATACTGACCTTGCTGACCTTAATGTGTCAGCACAAACTGCTGCTTTCTATGAGTTTGAATGAAAGGGAGTGCATTCTTTTTATATGTGTGTGTGTGTACAGATGCATTTGTGCGAGTGTGTGTGTGTGTGTTGATGCTGTCATTTCTAAATAATCTGACCTCTTTTCAAAACTGTCTCACTCCCTGAGTTTCCAAGGGAGCTTCTGAGGTCAGTTTCACTAGCAGATTGGGGAAAAGGAGACAGCTGGAGTGTAACAAGAAACCACAACAGACAGATATTTAAAAGGAAAACCTTTACTGATGGACTGTTTTTGGCATGGTAAAGGCCACAGGTCAAAGGTCACCCTCCGGGAATTGTCCCAATATTGCCCTTGTTTCCGTAACAGACAATATACCCTAACACCCTGTCAGTAAGTACATGCACAGAAATACTGCCTGTAATCTATTATTTTTGGTTTCATTTTACGCTTCAACAGCTGGCACCATGAAATTGAGGAAGTACAGCTGAGTGCAAAAGTTTGCACGTCCCCACGGTTTATCAATGGGAACCAAGAACATTGACAGCTATTGAAGAATTGAAAGATTAATTGGTACCATAGTCACTAATTACTTTAAAGTAAATGCTACTGAAAAAAAAAGAAATGATGTGTATTCTTTACACATAATGACAGCAATCCAAAATACTGTACTAAGCAAAATCAACAGGAAAAAAAAAAATTTCCAGTCTTTTCTTTCCTCCGTTCTAAACTTTCTACTTACTAGCGGTATAATATTTGTACACCAGTTGCTTCACAAAAAAAAAAAAAAAAACCAGCAGATAAAAAATGAAGAGGATTAAAGGATAAGTGCTACTGATATCTGCTTATTGTTTTGTTTACGTGATGTGGAAGCTTTGTTATTGATTAATAAATCAGTTATACAGTATATAGTAAACAGTCACTTCTTTTCTTTCTCTCTTTACGTTTACATGACGAGAAATTCAGCTAATGTTTCAAAGAAATGGCAAATTCCTGAATACTGTCCTGTGAACTCCAGAAATGTTATAGTTTTTTTTTGCCTGACTGTCACAAAGCACTGACACTGGAGACTCTGTTATTGTAATGAGTCTGTCTGTGTTTTGCCCTGTTTCTGTCTGCCTTGCTGTTAATTGTTTGCTCCGCCCACTCATTTGTTACCATGGACACTAATTGCACTCTATCTCCCCCCCAGGTGTATCGTCTTAGTCTCTGATTGTCTCTGCGTTGTGATTGGTTCCTGTTTGTATATCTACTCTGTTTGTTCACTTCCCTGGTGTTGGTCGTTTGTTGAATGTTGGTGTCTATGTTCCTGTTTCCTGTGTGTTCAGTGTTCTGCCCTGTTTTGCCTGCCCGTCTGTTTGCCTGTTTCTTGTTTTGGCTCACTAAAAGACTAAACTGCATTTGGATCCTCACTCGCCTTTGTCTCATCGCGGAGCATCTGATATACAACCCTTTATAAGTTGTTACTATAGAAACATGTTTAGAAAGAGGGTATTAATTTAAACCTGGAATTTGTCTAGCTCCTGTTAGAGCTGGCGTTAAAGAAACTGAAGACTTTTTGACCAATCAGATTCAAGAATTTGTACAGTATTCTGCTGTAGTTTGTATTGTAGTCTTTTCTAATGTTTTTAGCTCTGTGTTGTTTTATGTACAGTAGCACCGTGTTCCTGGAGGAACGTTGTTTTATTTCTCTGTGTACTATGTCAGCCATATATGGTTAAAATGATAATGAAATCTTCTTGACTTGACTTGATTAAAAGACTGGATATTAGTAGAGCATCAAGTATCAATCTTGGGATTTCCATTCCCCAAAAAAACTCAGTTGTCTTGTTAAAAATGCTCCTCCATCAGCTCTCTTAACCGCTTTACTTGAAGCCTAATGTAACAAAGTGGATTTGATTGAAAGGCATGAAAGCACAGTTGTGTGTGTGGTCTGGATATGAAAGTTGTCTTTTAGCAAAACATTTTTATAGGGGTCATTCTGAGAAAATAAGTGTGAATAAAGTGATTTGTAAAAACACAACAAGCCTGCGAGCAAATATATATGATCTTTAATGGACTAAACAAAAAAGGGGTGGGACACTAGATGTGTTAGCACAGTGTATTCTTATATCTTCAACCAAAATGATCCACCTATAAACAAAGAAATATTGTAACTTCTGCATATGTGAGTGTGTGTACTTTCTTTAGTGCACTTGTGTGTGTACAAGGGGTACAGAGGTCCTAGGACCCTTTAATTATTTTGTTCCCATACCATGGAGCATAAAGAGTGCTGCTTCTCAAGCTGAGGAACCAAAGAGAGCATTGTCTCCAAATTAGGGGCTTCAACACAAAAGATCCACAAAAGATCAGACTCAAATGCGATGGTTGCGGGTTTGAAGGAGATCAAATTTCTCTGAAACACTCTAACCACAGTCCTTGGAGCGTTTGGCACTAAAAAAAAATGGTTATAAATTTGATCCTGGTCAAAGATCAAAGATCAGCCAGTGTGGAACAAGCGTCTCTTCAAACACTGGTCAAGCTGAACTCTTCTGAACCGCTCTGATTTCCGTTTTCCTGAGACACGGCCAGTTTAGCATGTCATATATCTCATTATGTCTTTTCCATTTGGACGCTGCTGTTGTGTTTCTACTCATAGGTCTGGAAAACATACAGAGTAATTGAAGAGCAATTTTATTCAGAGGAATCTAAGAGTGTGTTGTGACAAACGCTGCTTCATGCTACACTGAATTTTTTTTTGTTTTGTGCTCCCTTCCTTTTTTTTATGAGGTACTGTATGAACTTTATTTGTGACAACGATTACTTGTGCGAATTAGTTAATTAGAAGGAAACTTCATGAGGTAGTGCCATTGTTGGTAATGTTTTATTTAGCACGCAGCTCCTTGCATGGCTATTGTTGTAGTCTAAAGGTTGGGCTTATATTGAGGGCAGGAAGGTGTATTGTATTTCATGTATTTCAACCACAGTATAACAGAAAAATTGGTAGGAGATTGTGAACTTTTCTTATCATTCTTCATATTTTACAATAAGGGTTGCTATATGGAGACAAAGTTTACCAAATATTCAACTTAATTCAATTTATTTGTATAGCACTTAATAATGGGCATCTTTACAGAAGTACAGAAACTGAATTAAAAAAATAGAAGTTTAAAATTAGGTTAGAATTTATCACTAACGCTTGGCTCTGATGAGCAAGCCTGAGGCAATGGTGGCATGGAAAACTTCTGAGCTTATATGAGGAAGAACCCTTGAGAGGAACCATTCACAGAAGGCAACCTCATCATTCGGGGGACACTGGACAGTAAATAATGTCAATGTAAATAATGTCCTTTCTACAACAGTTTGTAGTCGAGTGGAATTGTGCGACCAAGAGCCCCTGAGGAACTAACAGGTCAGAGTCATTTCTGAGTTCATTACAAACACTAATTCCTTCCTGCCAAAGTCATATGTTATGTGTTAGTAAGAAGAACATTAAATGTATTCAATTTAGGTCTAGATTTTTGCGTGGTGCCTAACTTTCATTCATTCATTCATTCATTCATCTTCTACCGCTTATCCGAACTACCTCGGGTCACGGGGAGCCTGTGCCTATCTCAGGTGTCATCGGGCATCAAGGCAGGATACACCCTGGATGGAGTGCCAACCCATCGCAGGGCACACACACACACTCTCATTCACTCACGCAATCACACACTACGGACAATTTTCCAGAGATGCCAATCAACCTACCATGCATGTCTTTGGACCGGGGAGGAAACCGGAGTACCCGGAGGAAACCCCCGAGGCATGGGGAGAACATGCAAACTCCACACACACAAGGTGGAGGCGGGAATCGAACCCCCAACCCTGGACCACTAGGCGAACGTACTAACCACGAAGCCACCGTGCCCCCCTTGAATTAAATCAGGCTTATCTAAGACTATGTTCTATGTTAATAAAGGAAAGTAGCATCTCCTACATGGAAAACTATCTTCGATGCTTGCCTTGGGCCCTAAGCTTACCCGCTATGTCCGGCAACCTGGCTTCTGGAATAGCAGTACTGCTGGAGCCCCTAAAGGCCTAGCTAATTTTACAAATAAACACTATAGAGTATATCTTGATACATAATCGGTTGTAAATTATAGCAGTGAAGCAAACAATCAGAAAGGAAATCACAAAAGATGTCTTTGTATGCTGTAGAATTACATTTTCCTGCCCCCAGACATCCGTTGGAGCCATGCTCCAAAATCTAGTGGAAAGTCTTTCCAGATATTAGTTACGATCCCAGAGGGTGTTTAGGGGTATGGATGGGATGTAACAACATGAAATGATTATAAGGTTTGATTTTTGGTGTGTAAGTGGCAATCAACGTCAAGGACAACAGATAGTGGGCAAAACCTGTATCTATTAATATACGAGTAATGGTGACAAGTGAAAAAAAAGGTGATGATAATATTTACAATATTTACAGAAAACAGATAAAGACACAAAAGGGGAAAGGGACACGAGCGGTGCCAAAACAAAGTAATAAGCAAAACAGAACCACTCTAACTTGAATTTAACCCTCTAACCTAAACTATAAAGGAAAAGTAATGAGACAAATCTTCAGCGTCGAAGGATGCCCTAACTACCCTACACTACCTGCCCAAACAAAACGTACAGAGGGTGGCACGCGCTCCTAACCTAGTGTGTCTAATACAGAAATGATTACCTACGTGTTACACAATGTATGTCACGTGATGTACTCACCTGTTCATTTTCCCCAATATAAACAAAGTCACATACAGTACACAGGGCGAATGAACACTAACATACAGACGCAGAACGAGTGACTAACAAATTGGGTTAATTGAACAGTCTGACATACAAACGGAAAAACACCACAACAAACAAAAAAATCAGCACACGTTATCAAACAGGGGTCAATAAATAGTGGCGGGTTTAAATAGGCGGGATCGGGTGTCGATTGGTGGATCGATTATAAGAGCAAACTGAGGACTAAATCTGGAATAGGATGTTCAACAAGCATAACGTCGCTGTCAGGCGGAAACCTCGTATCTCCAAAACCGTTATTTTTCGGGAAATTAAAAAAACGCCGTACCTTATCTGCAGTACACAGGGTTTAGTCTGCGTTACAGTGGATTGTCTTGCGCTAAATTCCTGTCCTCAGACGAGCACCAGAACTAGCGGGGGTCAAGATTTTTTTTCTTTGAGCCCAGTGTTTTGAAGACATTTACCTCAGAAGACGTGTTGATTCGTTGCGACTCTTCTTGAGGAGAAATATGCCGTGAAGCTCTCCCACGGAGTGAGGAAGAGGTGGACAGTTGAAGTGTCCAATGGAGTTATGAGATTTGCGCTCAAGCTATTTTCAAGACTTTAGATTGGTTAATAACTTGTAAAAATAACAGACCCATGTGGGGACTGACCAATAGCATCGATATGTGAAAAAATAAGAAATTGACCAAATTTGGACCGACAAATCCGCCCGACAGCGACGATATATGATTGTGATGGTCAGGTGTCCACATACTTTTGGCCATATACCACCCCCACACAAGTACACACACACACACACACACACACACACAAAATGCATTTGGAGTTTTCATCCTTCAAGTCTGCTCCATCTCACAGACATAAAGCTCAGAAACTCTTGAAGTGGTTTAATTTGTGGAAAAATCTGGCAGCGTGAAAATCTCAGTTGGAAAGTCTTCCTGTACATCTTTGTCTCTTTTTGTTTTCTCTCTCTGTGGTTCCCATGTCGTGACAGCACACAGGCGTCATGTCATTTCGTATTTGGATGTGTTATTAGCTTTCATTAGTGCCATGCTTCAGCGCTGTTTTAGCTTTGGCATTGTCATAGAGACCAGCTGCTTGAATGCCTCTTAGCTCTTGTGTGGGCAAAGCTGCCTTAATTTGACAAACTGCCTCCAGAGCCATCATCCTTGTTTTTGTTCTTTTCACAAGATATTAGATAAAAGCGAAATGGAATTTTGTTTTTCAAACTCTGTGAAAATTATAGCACAGCCTAGAAACCGGTCGAGTGGTGAACGACAGTCAGTCTAAGCCATACTCGGAATGTTAGACACATTTTTATTTTATTCCTCTGTGTGAAGAAGGGCTACTGGTCTTTACTGTAGGTCACAAATGTCTTCTTTCTTTAGTACTTGGTAAAATGTTTTGCTTTAAAAACCTGCAGGGAGAAAGGGAGATAAGTGGAAATGGTACAAAGTGAGAAAGATTAATTCATAGCACTTGAACTATGAGAGCTTAGTTCACGACTGTGACTGAAAACTCCAAATGGCATTTAATCACGTTCTTAGAATAATGTTTCACTATTATTAACTGTCTATTCATAATTCCTGGAAACATGACAGAACATACGGTGTAATATAGACCCATAATTAATAATTGGTGATGCCGACTGTTGAGACAGTAAAATCACTTAGCCTCTTCTCTTAAAATCTAATGACATTGTGGACATTTATAGATGCGTTGTGGACCTTAATATCACTAGATTTGCGTACATGAATGTCCACGTCAAATTCGACAAGAGATTTTTTTTTTTGGTATGTGTGAAAATCATTAAGTGAATTAATCAGTTGTTTAATGAATGGTAGTCATAGTCAGTGTTCCAGGCAGGGGTCCAATCGTAAACACAGACATAGGGCAGAACCAAGAAGTTACTGAAGAAACAAAGTCAGGAAACTCGAAAGTACAACACGATTGATGGGACTTGACAAGAAGATAAAGACACAGGATCATATAAATAGACAAACTAATCAAGGGCTGAACAGAGAATAGGTGAGAAAAAGACAGCGGCAGAGATGAGATAAGAATCACAAAGTGCACAGGGTCACAGACAATCACATGAGAAAACAAAACCACATGAACTCAAAACAATTCATGCTTGCAGTGCTTGGAACTGAGCTTTACTCTGCGAAGGGAATTCGTGACACCAGAGAATCAGCAAGCAAATGCAAAACACTGCTTTTTTTTTTTCAGCAATCATTTCTGATCATATTTGGGACCATTAACTTGTTACATTTACAGCATTAACTTGACAATTTTTCCAGAGATGCCAATCAACCTACCATGCATGTCTTTGGACCGGGGGAGGAAACCGGAGTACCCGGAGGAAACCCCCGAGGCACGGGGAGAACATGCAAACTCCACACACACAAGGCGGAGGTGGGAATCGAACCCCCAACCCTGGAGGTGTGAGGCGAACGTGCTAACCACTAAGCCACCATGCCCCCCCTTATTTCCTCATTCCTTGTTTGTAATTTTGGATATACTGTACATGGTTAATGTGCATACAACCTGAGGTATGTACTGTACTGTACATAAGCCATATAACATTTAACTGCTCATAACCTTACCCAAACACACCAGTACATTCATCATCCATCCATCACCATGCAGTTTATCATATGGGAACAAACGGGGGAAATTAATAGTCTGGCATTGAGTTAAACACACACTGGAAACAGTCCGGGGTTTGGAGTTCTCCTGTTACTTTTACTGATGATTAGATGTGGAAAACCAACTCAGGCACAATCCTTATCTCACTGGAACCTTTGGACACAGACAGAACCTACAAGGTTAAGATTACATTAGGAGTAAGTGTGTGTGTGTGTGTGTGTGTGGCCAGTGCATCAACATGGCTGTCCTTATTGTAATGTGATCTTGTGCAAATAAGATCATCAGGATCTGATATGGGTGTTTGACTTGGTGTGTGTGCAAGGGTGAAGACACACTTTCTTTCATCACAGTGAAACCATACACTGTGCTGTGCTGTAGCTGTACTTAGAAGACCTTAGTAACACCGTCTAAGGTAACATCTACCTGTGCTAATTAACCTCCAAGCCAAATATTTACCTTTATGATCCCCGTCTCTATTTATACCCTTACAGGAAATTAATGAAATATTTTTCCTAATCAAGATATGAACACACGCAATTCAGCGAATGGAAAATATAATAGGGAAAAAAAGCTATAAATTTTAGAACGTCCTGGAAATTGTTTGGATTGGCATATCATTAGAAATCCATTTTGGGAATGGAATATTAGATTCTCTAATTGCTTGCAAGTGTGCAGATATTAAGTTAAGATCAGAATACAGGTTTCATCGACTCTTGTTAGGAGTGAGATCTCTATCTAAAAAATTCAATTCTGCAAAAGAAGTAGTAATTTATGGAAATTAATAACTTACCTTTTCTAATACCTTATACCTCGCCGAGTAACACGAGCCATGATCATGTCATTGCTGATTCTTTTGAACAACTAAAGGGGTCATAGCAATTGTAAAAATGTAACTTACTTAGAATGAACATAGTTACAGTATAGTGAACCAGATTGTATTTAAAATGTGCTTTAAATTGTATATCTTGTTCATTTTACTTGTTAAGAGATGCATAAAAAGGGTCTCAAGACACACCCTTGAGGTTCACCATTGGCAATGTATCACTGTAAAACATTTCAGGATGGTTAAACTTAGAAACAAACATTTTCCTGTAAACTCAACCTAAAATAAGCTTTGTTTCATCTCAGAAGTAATCAAAACAATAAATTCTTTAAGTCTCAATTTTTTTGAAAACTTGAGTTCAGAAAAGAAAAAAATTCCCATAACTTAATACAGCGCATTGCATGTGAATGCTTGATGCAAAAAATAACTTAATTTCTTAACAAATAGTAATCTGAATTTTAACACAAAACACACTGTAGTGAACTGAGCTGCTGTGAGAGTAGGGGTTGCCATAGGATTTAATGAGCGGAACCTTAAATTGGGTGCCAAAACAGCAGGCTGAACACACACCTCGTGATAAAACATAGCATTTTCATTAACACCTGCACTTCTGTTATATTCATCTGACAATATGTTCAACATGTGCTTCTAGCAATAACAATACAATAGTTCTCTCTGTGTTAAAGAGAACATACAGTACTGGTGCGTATATGACCGATCACTCTTTCCCTGTTATCCGGTGCTCTCCAGCATTTATACTTCTCTACCATATCTCTCATGTGCTCTTCTACATTTGTTCTCTCTCCTGAGACTTTACCTGTGTAGTGTTTACCTGTCTTCCACCACCCTTGCACGTTGCTATGGCTGTGTGTTTACGATGGAAGAAGCAAGCAAGCTGTAGCAACGGATCAGGTGATGAAGGTACACACAATACACACACATAGACATGCACACAACCATTAGTTCTGCAAAGAGCTTGGCCTGTCAACATTAATTTCCCCCCCACCTCGTTATTGCAGAGTCTTAAGTAGAAAAGAGTTATCACAAACGAACATGGTGAACCTTTCCAACCAGCCTGATTGTGTGTGTGTCTGTGTGTGTGTGTGTATGAGAGAGAGAGAGAGTGAGAGAGAGAGAGAGAGAGAGAGAGAGTGAGAGAGAGAGACATTTACTCTCAGTTGTAAATGCTAATTGGTCTTATAAAGATGAGCATGCTGATGGTGTTATGACAAGCAAAAAACATGTGTCTCACCTGATGCCAGATTTTCTTCCTAATCAAAGAACCACAGAATGTTTGACATGGACTTACACTTACAGCATAGCTCACATGCACAGACCTTTGGAAAAGAACTCTTTAGAAAAGAAGCATGTTTCATTTAAAATTAATGTTATGCAGACTGAAGAGTTCACAGGTGTGAGCATGAAACATGCTCAATTTGACTAGTGATGAGAGTGTAAGCAAGGAATATGGCTTCTGATTAGAGCCGAAATGTGAAATATTATGACAGGATTTATCATGTCAACTCTTAGAAAAACATGCTTAATTTGCCCTAAATTAACATATCCTTAATTTGTATGTTTCTTGAATCATCTCTCTCTCTCTCTCTCTCTCTCTCTCTCTCTCTCTCTCTCTCTCTCTCTTTCTCTCTCTCTCTGTTGCTTTCTCTCTTTCTCCGTCTCACTCTTGAGACCTTTAGCGTGACGATAAAAGTGCAGAGTGCCAATGTGTCAAGCTTTGTTTCCACAGCAGTGAAGTCTTAAGGAGTGTGGAGTTGTAACAATGCAGACTCAGGAGACTTGCCTGAGTCCATGTGAAGAAGTTTATTTGGTTTATTTTTTAACAGTTCACAAAGTCCAGTGCAACCAATATCCATACTGATGAAATACCTCATTAAAAAGTACCACTGCATCAGCAGTGCAGAATTCGGGGCAACACCACGATCACGCAAGGCTCGGATTTAGTTAGTGACAGCAGGAGTTGGTTTGCGGAGACTGGCAGGGACTTGTTTATGGGTCTTAGATGGAGGGAAAAATGTAACAGTCTTCGTCAAAGTTTGTAATCTCTGCCATAGGAAAGAAAAATAAAACTTCTTTCTCACCAAGATGTCTAGATGTCCAGAATAGAGCAGGATGGGAACCAACTAAATAAATTCTGGGCATCTAGGTGACATGTGAAAAGTGAACTGGATCTGTGGACTGTGATGTATAAGACTCTTTTAAATCAACTATATGTGACATACATGAATCAAACAAGATTTTCCTCTGATTTATTACCATTGGAAGCAGGGATAAAATTGGGCTATAGGTCCACAGGGCCACAGTTCTCTATCATATTTAGCTAGTTTAGCTAGTTCAACTTTATTCACATTTAACTGAATAATAAGACATAACTAGAACGTACATTTCCTGAAGAAAATGTGAATGGTGCTTGCACGTGGCAAATCCCCGAGGCTAGTCGAGACGAGCATGTGACGTCATCAGAATACACATGAGGAAGTTCCCCTCATTGTTCTGAGTGTTTTGATATGTCACATGTCCATGTTGTAAAAAGTTTTTTGATTTTGCATATTTTGGGGGCAGGGTTGTGGCACAACCGGAAGGCCAGTCGGTACACCAATTTAAAAATTTGTTCAGAGTATCACCCTAAAGGAGCTGGCCGAGTTTGGTGTAGATAGTTTAAAAGCTTGCCAAGTTATAAACCTCCAAAGTTTATAATGGGAGTCTATTGGGAAAAAGGCCACTTTGAGACCCGGTACCGGAAGTACCGGTACTCGGATCACTTAGAAAAGTCATAGAACACCTCTCCTCAATGAGCCGGTCAATTTGACACCTCATTCATGGGTCTAGGACAAAAGCTGCAGGACAAGTTACACGCCGAAGTTTTGTCCGGCACAATAGTAATAATGTTTCTTTGCAAGCACCATTAATTAAAAAACATAATATAATAGGCAGGGGGGCACGGTGGCTTAGTGGTTAGCACGTTCGCCTCACACCTCCAGGGTTGGGGGTTCGATTCCTGCCTCCGCCTTGTGTGTGTGGAGTTTGCATGTTCTCCCCGTGCCTCGGGGGTTTCCTCCGGGTACTCCGGTTTCCTCCCCAGGTCCAAAGACATGCATGGTAGGTTGATTGGCATTTCTGGAAAATTGTCTGTAGTGTGTGATTGTATGAGTGAATGAGTGTGTGTGTGCCCTGCGATGGGTTGGCACTCCGTCCAGGGTGTATCCTGCCTTGATGCCCGATGACGCCTGAGATAGGCACAGGCTCCCCGTGACCCGAGGTAGTTCGGATAAGCGGTAGAAAATGAATGAATGAATGAATATAATAGACATTCCTTTCCAAATCCAAACGCCATGATTTGGGTTATTATGCAATCATAATATTATATGTTGGTGAAAATGAAACTCACTGATGTGCTGTAACAACTTTTACATATTTAATATTACATGTCGGATAAGCGGTAAAATGATGGATGGATGGATGGATGGATGGATGGACGGATAGATGGATATTACATGTGTTTGGTCACTTAATATAAGAACTAGGTGTTCTTCTCCAAGGTTGCTATAACAGTTAACAAGCTCCTAGGTTATATTTTTTATGTATGAAAGTAAATATAAGGTACAGAAAGTGGTGAAACTTACAGTAGATATTCTGTAAATTCTTTAAACTCTGTAAATTCTTTGCATTGGATAAAACTTAAATTTCAATTTGTCATGTTTAATTTGTGTACCCTGCATACTGAGAATGTATTCGAGAAGGCCAGAGGGTGGGTTGTAGAACTGACCTTTCTTCAGTTTCACACTGAAGCCATTTTCCATTAGACATATGAGCATTTGGAATGCACTTGACATACTAAAGGGCATCTTACCAAGTACAAGTGAATACTGTTGAAGATTCTTTTCCACTGGTCTCTTGAATCTACCTCACGAATGTAGATTATGTATATTAGATAGAACCCTTAGATATATTATATTTGGTTTGTGAGCCTAAATTTGTAAACATGTTAGAATATTGTATGGAATCTTTTTTCAGTAATGGAATGCAGACCTACAGGTATATAAGGGTTGAGAAGGTCGTCCTAATTTTGTATACAGTACAGAACATATCCTTTGTTACCGAGGACATAAAAGTGTGTGTAACCTTTACGCTTGGGTAAAAACGGTTCAGGTATTACCCTTAGGCGTTCTTCAGTTTGTGCAGAACCCTACAACAAAGCATTTCTATGAAGATATATACGTTAAAGAACTAAGAATTCTACATATTCAATAACCACCAAAGTAATCGTTGTAATTTGGGTGATTTATATTTTCATTGTGTTTTCTTAGTTTTGGGCCAGGATTAGCAATGTGGATGAATAGTGTGTGTAACAATCACCTAGTGGGTACAACCTAGTGGTTAAGGTGGTCACCGGAAGGTCATGAGTTTGAATCTCAGGTCCACCAAGCTGCCACTGCTAGGCCCCTGAGCAAGGCCCTTAACCCTCAACTGCTCAGTTATAGAAATTGTAAGTCACTTTGGATAAGAGTGTCTGGTAAATGTAACAGGGTAGGTTTTGACAGAAGAAGTGGCATTTTAGGCCACAGACCGTTAACACCTTTTTTTGTCTATAAAATGTTAATTCCATATAGGGCAAATCATTCATTCATTCAAATGTTCAGAAAGAAACATTTCTGCTTGGTGCTAGCTTTGAGTGTTCTTGCAATTTTATTGTGTAAGCACTTATTCATACTTATTCATATTCAGACACCATACATATTTTATGTAAGGTTTGTATTTCATGCTTAATTTATGCCAAGTGATAAAATAATAATGTTTAAATGTAGTTTTTCAGAGAACATTTTTGTATTATGTTATGTAAAAGACTGCTTTGCTGATAAAAATGGCACTGAAGCTGTCTGGGATTTTACATGCAGAAACAGTTCCTAGATGCCTGATACAACCTGCCAGCCAGAAAACTGCAAAGAAATGTCCACACATGACATTGTACCAGAATACTGTATATGTTGTCATAAACACATAATTAAACTATTGGCACCTGGAGGAGCTTCATTATAACATTTATGTTTATATATAAACTGATGCTACAGAACAATTCATCAGCATTGCGTGTATAAGAACTGTGTAGTGCTTAAATCATTTTGTTGTCCCTCAGCATGTCTACATATCCTGCATCTTGGCATAACTTCTCTCTCTCTTTGTGCCTGTCCAAATCTTTCTCTCTCTCTCTCTCTCTCTCTCTCTCTCTCTCTCTCTCTCTCTCTGGTCCTTCTCTCTGGTGTTACATCGCTGCTCCCTGCCAGACTTCTGCCACTCCTGTGTTTACACACACTACAAAACAATTCCATTCTCCTCACAGCTGTTGTTTTCTCCCTTCTAGCTTTGCTCCTTGCTTCTTCATACCTGGCTTCTGTTTTTATTCGAGTGAACTAAATGTAACATCACACAACGATAGCCATTCCCTCGCTGAGCCCCGCTAATCTGCTCTGTTGTTTGTTAATATTTGGCATATGCAAACAGCCTCTTTCACGCACAAACACACACACAAACGCACACTGACACGCTCACATGTGCAGTGGCCCTGAAGACAACTACTGCATTTATAATAAGCATCATGTTTCCTCTTAAAATAATTAGTTTCTTTTAAACAAATCTTTTGTATTTGAAAAATCTTTTAAATGACAGGAAAAGAAACTTTATAGCACAGTGCTAACAAATACTGCCAGATCTTTACTACCAAATTATCTAGCTTGTGTCTGGATTCTTCATCTACTGTACCAAACTGATAAATACATGATCTAGTCTTTACTGTGAGTGTAACTGAATAGCAGGTCTGATTTAATATCAGTAATATAATACCCAGTAGTTCACACATTTTTCTCTAGAGTAACACGTTCATGATTAGGACAGAAGTAATGCTATTTAAAATGTGATAGAACTCATGGCCCTAATGAAATGTTCCACATAAGCAATAGTGTTTGGGAATGAGGAAAAAATTTAAATAATAAACAATTTCATTAGTTATCTAAGTAGAGCAGTCTTAATATTTAAATTGCAATCCGTTTTGTGCCATTATTCAAGTCTCTGTCATTGAATATTTGATAACTTCACCAAAAAGGACTTCATGCTAAAACTAGAATCAGTGGCGGTTCTAGGATTTTTCTGTAACAGGGGCCATTAAGGGGCCACATGTTACAATCAGGGGCCAAGTACAGGGTACATTCATTCATTCATTCATTCATTCATTCATCTTCTACCGCTTATCCAAACTACCTCGGGTCACGGGGAGCCTGTGCCTATCTCAGGCGTCATTGGGCATCAAGGCAGGATACACCCTGGACAGAGTGCCAACCCATCGCAGGGCACACACACACACACTCATTCACTCACGCACTCACATACGAGGGACAATTTTCCAGAGATGCCAATCAACCTACCATGCATGTCTTTGGACCGGGGGAGGAAACTGGAGTACCCGGAGAAAACCCCCGATGCACGGGGAGAACATGCAAACTCCACACACACAAGGTGGAGGCGGGAATCAAACCCCGACCCTGGAGGTGTGAGGCGAACGTGCTAACCACTAAGCCACCGTGCCCCCCATGGCTACATTCAAGCACACAAAATAATTTATTCAGTACGGTGCAAATACATTTCGGCAGTCATTCCTTTTTCAAACGCTCGAGTGCCGGCAATTGTTTGGGGGTGGAATTGCATCTGTGATCGTTGTGAAAAATTCTCCAGTTGCTCTTCTCATCGACGACTGATGAAATCAGGGGCCAATCAGATTTCAGCAGGGGCCAGGGCCCCTGTGGCCCCGCCTCTAGAACCACCCCTGACTAGAATGAATTCAGAAATCTCGCGGATGCTCATATTTATAAGTTAAAGCTCCTGGTTACACACTTGCATTTGACTATATAGTGTACAGTTAAAGACAGGAAATTATTTATAATCACAAAGTGCAACTGCATAATTAGGAGCTTTTGAACAACGTATGAATATAAGCATCAGCATAGTTTTTGAATTCCTTCTAATTTTAATATGAATTTTTTTCTGTTGAAGTTATCAAATATATTTTGATATTGGTTAAAAATCACCATGAATAACCAGAGATCGGTTAAAAGATTTAAATGACCTGTGGCTCTGTTTTAATAAACTAATTATTTAAGCAGTTAAACCATATCAGTGCATTTGCTTCTACACATAACCCAAATGTAACTCTATGTTCTGTTATATATTGACATACTCAGATTGGGTCACATTTAATCCATCAATTTTAAGAAAGTAAAATAAAATCGATGAATTCAGGTGTGTTGTGCAAAAATATAGCGTTTCAGCGTCAGTTCAGGCAGGCCTCAGCTCGGCTATCAGCTGATGTCAATTTTCTAACCCCGCCCATCAGCTGATCTGATTCCTAAGCGCGCTATTGGTCCCTTTGAAACAGGGCGCCCTATTTAAATGCTTTTTTTCAGTCTGTCTGCTTGGTTGTTTCCTCTGCATTGCTGAAACCCACCTCCTCCCCTACTGTAGCTCCTCCTTGAAACTTTGTGTTTAACTTAATCAGTGTCATTCTGTTGTCACTGATGCAGGCTCTGTTCTAAATGGGGGATTTTGTCTTGCTGCTTTCCCAGTTAAATGGGAGATTGTCCCCCCACGAAGCTGCTGCTGTTCCCTGACTAGCTTTCATGGAGCTCATGAAAAGGATGGGGAATTCAGAACAGAGCCATACCGCCAAATGTAAATTTTATAAGCTTGCAAATCAAAAATTTAAATATGTCAAAGAATTGTCTTTATTTCAACTCAAGTGCTCCTGACTGAAATATACCTTTTGCATTGAAACACACCATCTGTTTTCCAATAATAAGTTCATTATTGAAAGAAAGGAAAGAAAGGAAAATCCTGGGGAAAAAAAATCAAATATTCTGTCTGCATAGTATACATATATCACTGCATCATTAAAGACAAATTTTAAATTGAGCAAAAAACATGTGCATGTTTGCTGTTGAATCTATTGGCCTGAATGATGTGATACTTATAATCATGTTGTATGCTAAACTATAATTTTAATTTAGCGAATTATTATTAATGTCACGGGCACGCGAATAAAACGGACCCAAGTGCAGGATAGCGCAACAGAAACAGGTTTTAATAACTTAAAAAACATGAAACATGGACACAGACTAGCAACAGGACTAAACAGGAGACAACAGAGGATTCCGCGCTGCTCAAGGAAACGTGGCTCAACTAAATAGTACAAATAATAAATCAGACATGAGGGACAGGTGTGCAGAGGCGGGGAGGAAAAGACAAGGGTGGGGCAGAAACGTGAACACAGAACATAAACAAAAAGGCACATGGCCAAAGTCCGGGCAGAGTCCTGACAATTCATTTTTGAACTTTTAACAATTTAAGGAATATATTTTTTTGCAGAAGTGTTCGAAGAATATTGTTACATAACATTTATAAACATTCCTACGACATTGCTGGAAACTTTTAGTTTTGGTCTAACCGAGACTGTTGTTCAGGTCCAGGTGTTGTTTGAACACGCAGGAATGTTATTTCTTAGTGAAAATGGGATACTCACTAAAACATCTAATAATGTTTTCTGTTAGCTGGGTGTTCCCGATGGAAATAAAGGGTAATGCTAAACATCGGACGATAGTAACCTTGTCGACGCTTGGTTGTCAGAGCATTGGAAGGACAAGTGCATTACCCAAAGTCCTTCCAGAATAACGTCATTCACATGGACAGGATCCTGCACGTCCCTGACCTTAATCAAGCAGTAGTTTAGCCAGAGACCTAATGTTTGTACCACTGTCACTTGATCTGTCAAGGTATCAGATGCATTGAGGGTAATCCAGCTTGATATTAAGGCCATTGAGAGATATGGCATTAGAGAAAGTGCTGAAAGGGGCTTGAGTATTAGTAAGTGTTGGATTCACTTGGTAAACAGTGACATGTACACACAACAATGCATACATGCAATACAGACATGTGCCACGTGATGATGGGTCACTAAACAAATGCTGTGTGTTTATGACCTTGCATAATAGTGTTTGGCAACACTGTACAGTCGTACACGTGCACGCTAACTAGATACCCATGGATTTTTCTGTGCTTAAAGGCATTGATAAGTAGCATGTGAATGTCATCCTCTATCCGGTAGTTAAGGACAAGCGCATGTTGTTCTGTTGTGATTTCCCAGTTGGTGGAACTTATATCTTAACGGTCTAAATGTCAAGCCAGAAGAACACCATGCACCGAATGCAGCAATAACATATTTGATAAATTGTAAACTAGCTAATCATAAGTTATAATCATAACCTATTGCCGGAAAAATACGATGCCAGTGGTGATAAAAACTGAGGGGAAAAAATAAAGGTTGTGGTTAAATATATGGTGATCAGGCAGAATGTCGCTATGTTAATCTATTTATTCATATTTATCTTGGTCAGGGTCAAGATGCATCTGAAGGGGAAAACACCCTGTATTAGGTGCTGGTTCATCACAGGGTAGCAGACACAAGCATTTAAGGGCAATTTAGCATAACAACTCCACATACTAGCATATTTATGTGAGGTGTGAGAAAATCTAGACTTGAGGAGAAAGTCTGAAACTTCACACAGACAGTAACTCAAGCTCTGGATCAAACTGGAGACTGTAGAGCTATTCGGAATTAGTGGATCATGTGTTTTTAGTATACAATACTGATTTAAAAACAAAAATATTTATAGTATATAATAAACACATATAATATAGTATATAATATATAGTATAAGTATATAACTATAAAGTTGGCCATTATAAAGGCTTATTATAAAGGCCATTGTAGTTTTCATTTATATTTGTGTGTCAGTAAATGTGCATGGGGGGGAGGGGGGGTTTGCACGGTGGCTCAGTGGTTAGCACGTTCGCCTCACACCTCCAGGGTTGGGGGTTCGATACCCACCTCCACCTTGTGTGTGTGGAGTTTGCATGTTCTCCCTGTGCATCGGGGGTTTCCTCCGAGTACTCCAGTTTCCTCCCCCGGTGCAAAGACATGCATGGTAGGTTGATTGGCATGTCTGGAAAATTGTCCGTAGTGTGTGAGTGTGTGAGTGAATGAGAGTGTGTGTGTGCCCTGCGATGGGTTGGCACTCCGTCCAGGGTGTATCCTGCCTTGACGCCCGATGACGCCTGAGATAGGCACAGGCTCCCCGTGACCCGAGGTAGTTCGGATAAGCGGTAAAAGATGAATGAATGAATGAATAAATGTGCATGGCTGCTTTCATATGTGAAATGGACCATTAACTAACAACATTTGAAATGAAATATATTTAAACACGTAAACATATTACACATTACATTTTAGTTTATTTATACGCATCCCCTAGGAGGAGTGGCCGAATTTTCATTTCACTGCAAGTTACGTACTTTAAATATGTAACTGTATCTGTTCATTCATTCATTCATCTTCTACCGCTTATCCGAACTACCTCGGGTCACGGGGAGCCTGTGCCTATCTCAGGCGTCATCGGGCATCAAGGCAGGATACACCCTGGACGGAGTGCCAACCCATCGCACCGTGCCCCCCTAACTGTATCTGTGACAAAGATGTGACATCTACAAGAATGAATAAAACAAATATATCAGTGACATTTTTATTTCAGGTTTTTTACCTCTGCCATTCTTGCACTATTTTACAAAATATAACCCTTGCATTCAGCTTAGCAGTTAAAACAACTGATTTAATGCACTTAGGGAACGACTGACACAGCTAAGATATCAAGCATCTTTAGTTTTACGATCCACTTTTTGTCACTGGTCTGCTAAAAATACTGCTAATAATTTTCAAAGATTACGACAGATGTCTTTAATGATTTATTCATGTGCTCAGTGAGCAATAAGGCATGGGAAACTGGCAATAGTTATATAAGCAAAGAAAAATCAGGACTGCTTATTTACATTTAACAGCACATCCTAAAGTGTTTAATTCCCCTTTATACCACAGCAAATTGCCAACAAACAACAGAAATACGGCATATTTTATTCATTTATGGTTACATTTAATGCTGTATAGCATTGTTGTCTTTGTCAGCTTTCATGCTAAAATGCAAAATTCCCTTTTTTTCCCTTTCCCTCCGTTATGAGTCAAGAATTCGAAATCTTTGTGGAGTAAATAATAATAAAAATAAACTCTGCAATAAAAAAGTCAGAAAGATTGTGATGAGACTTGCTGTGTTTGCCATCATTTCTGTTCTTTTTGCTAATTCCGTATGTGCCAGAAAAAATTTGAACAGAGTCTATTTCAGCTTTTGTTGTCCTTATCTTTTGGAAAGAACGCTGATTATATGACAAAAGGATAACTGTTGTGAGACAAGATTGGCTTTGGCAGCTACTACTGCGACCAACCAACTGTTGAGCTAACGTATTCTGATTTTATCTCACAGTTAAAAGCATGGCTAGCTTCAGCAGACACAAAAATCTCTTCCTATTGTTCCCAGCATTCCTGACCTTCTCAGCTTCACTCACTGACGAAGCAAACACACCCACACTGATGGGCTGTAGGATTACACACCCTGCAAAAGAGAATCAGACCAGATTTACTGCCCAGTAGCCTGCAACTGGGCCACTGGTTTCATGTCTCGAGCTAATATTAGACTTCTGTATTTGCTACGACAATGTGGTCAGACCCAATTAGCATTATGCTCCACCACCCAACCTCCCAAGGCACCTGATGGTTTTGATATATCTAGTGATTGTTTGCTCTATGTGCCAAGTACCATGACTTGCAAATGGACCAGGAAATAGAAACTGATTGCACAGCACCTACAAAGAAAGCTTGCACCACATATGTTGCATTTTTAACTTGAAACACCTGAGCAGAAATTACAAAGCGGTTTCCAAACCCATATCGTCCTTAACCGGCTCTTAATATAATGCAGCTAAAAGTAATGAAGCTAAAAAAAAGCTAAAGTCCACTCACTCACTCACTCATTTTCTACCGCTTATCCAAACTGCATCGGGTCACAGGGAGCCTGTGCCTATCTCAGGCGTCATCGGGTGTCAAGGCAGGATACACCCTGGACGGAGTGCCAACCCATCGCAGGGCACACACACACTCTCATTCACTCACACACTCACACACTACAGACAATTTTCCAGAGATGCCAATCAACCTACGATGCATGTCTTTGCACCGGGGGAGGAAACCGGAGTACCCAGAGGAAACCCCCGAGGCACGGTGAGAACATGCAAACTCCACACACACAAGGTGGAGGCGGGAATCGAACCCCCAACCCTGGAGGTGTGAGGCGAACGTGCTAACCACTAAGCCACCGTGCCCCCCCTAGCTAAAGTCCAATCAGAGCTAATTACATTTGAAGAGAACTACCACCTAAAAAAATCTTCCATCTAAAAACAACCATCTGGAAGATGTGTGGAATGGGATATATTTAGAAAGACCTTGAAACCATTTTTTATGGTAAGCTCACACATTGTCATGACTCAGAGAGGACATATATATATATGGCCTGCACATGGGGCCTACTAAGCAGAAACCAACCAATTCAATTTATTTGTATAGCGCTTTTAACAATTTCCCATTGTCTCAAAGCAGATTTACAGAAGTATGGAAACAGAAGAGAGAGAAAAGGAAATGCATATATAATAATAATGAGAAGAAGAAAAACTAAGAATAAACCAGTAAGTTGCATGAGTAGGAAAGATGAATTAAAGTTGTTAGGTGATGTATATCCATTTCGGAGAAACCACCACCAAACTAACTTTTTTTCCCCCAAAAACAGCAGTTCCATTTTATGTTGAACCAGACATGACTTTGCAATTGTGCAATCTTGTGGTCCATTTGCCAGGCAAAGCAGTCCTCACCACACAAACACATTCCCTGGACTACACAACCTCATGTTATTGCTGCGGGAATGTTGGTGTCATTGTTTTTGTTTATAGAAAGAACAGAAAATACTCCAGACAAACGAATGAGATTTGATTCGAAACGTGGGCCTTCGATATCAAGTAAAGATGTGCCATGGTCTAAAAATAAGGCTTTGGGTGACTTAGATCAAATTAACATCATGATCTAGCTCCATTATCATCATCATTATGGTTGTGCTGATGGCGATGGCCTTTTTCTAATGGCTTCCCTGCATGTTGGCTGGTGTGTGTTATGCGTTATGGGAGGTTAGATAGTGCAGCTTCAGAGCACTAGGCTAAAGCCCAAACCACATGTTTGTGTAAGTACATATGATGTTTAGGGTGGTACCATGCACAGCAGCCATTGCAAGGCAATTATTTCCTTTTTTCCAGCACTAATTCTATTAATACTTGTCTAAATGAAAAAAGATGATGGTAATGCTAATATTATTTCCTGTGCTATTTTTGGAATTTTCCAGTTTCCATTTGTGGCTACAGCAGACACAAGGGCTTGAGATTTTTCAGATTTGTCAGACATCTGCTACACAAAAAAAAAAATCCAAGTATGTTTTGAATTTGCAGCATCTTTTATGGACCTTTCAGAGAAAGTGATATAATAGTGTGCTGCACATACACGTTCAAATAAAGAGCAACCCTGCACACACTCCGGTGTATATAAATAAATATAGTATAAAATAAATCAAACAATTTAATAATAATTAATATTTTAAATGTAATCTTTTGAAATATAAGTAAGGCATATACTGATATAGATAAGGCATTTTCTGTACCATGCATCCTACAAAGGGTCAAAATGCAAACCTTTTTTTTTTTCATTAACTGTTTCAAGAACTATGCCATACTTATTGTTTAATTTAAAGAGTCACGTTTAATGTTCAGGTTCACCTCAAAACAATTATTTTTTCACAAGCCTCTCTTTTTTTTTATCGTGAACTAAATATGACAAAGAAATGCAGCTTGTCATGTCACTAAGATAAAGAGTAAGAAATTAATCCAGAAACTGCCAACTATTGTCCTGAAAACTTTCCTGGGTTCGGAAACTGTCACTAAACCTTCTTCAACAAACATCATATAAACATTTCTACAAAGAAAGCTTTCACAAATTTCATTTACATGTTTTTATTACTCTGTAACTATGTAGAGTGTCCACTGTACAATGTAAACAACGTCTTAGAACGATTAATATAAACCTGTGAATTACAGCTGCACTACTGATAGAGCTGCTGTTATATAGTATATATATATATATATATATATATATATATATATATATATATATATATATATATATATATATATATATAATTCATTCATTTTCTACCGCTTATCCGAACTACCTCAGGTCGCGGGGAGCCTGTGCCTATGTCAGGCGTCATCGGGCGTCAAGGCAGGATACACCCTGGATGGAGTGCCAACCCATCACAGGGCACACACACACACACACTCTCATTCACTCACGCAATCACACACTACGGACAATTTTCCAGAGATGCCAATCAACCTACCATGCATGTCTTTGGACCTGGGGAGGAAACCGGAGTACCCGGAGGAAACCCCCGAGGCACGGGGAGAACATGCAAACTCTACACACACAAGGCGGAGGCGGGAATCGAACCCCCAGCCCTGGAGGTGTGAGGCGAACGTGCTAACCACTAATATACATATTAGTAAGCAAACAAATAAACCTTCTGACCAAACCTTCTGACCATAGCCATAATTTAACAGTATAAGCCCTGTCAGGTAAGAGTGGCTATCAGATATCAAGGGGCTATGATTATCAAATATCAAATCATCAAGCGACTTATATCCACACTTAGTTTCTTTATCTGTGGTCTTTAACATTGAGGATTAGCACCTCATATCTAATGTCACAGCTGCTTCATACAAACAATATTATTGCTATAACAAGAAGGGTTATTTCAGATGATAGTATTTTAAAAGCCCAGATGGATGGAAAAATACCTCATTATTCCATATTTACATTCACAGTCTCAGTGACCTTACCTAGGATTACTTGAGAGCTAATTAGGAAAAAGCATGTTGGCAGTTGTTTCAGAGGTTTTGGCATTTTATGGGTATACAGATATATTTATTCAGTGTACATAGATGAATATATTGGTGATATATTTGGTGATTTTGGTGGCACAGGACAACCTTAAAAAGCAATATAACAATCACTCATGACTTGTGTCATAGGCTAAGTCATGTCGTCAGCACAAACGATTAGCCTAACATAGCCTCCTTATTTTATCAATCAAACTGTTCTTATTTGTAAAGAGCTTTAGCTTGTCGATCTTTCAGCTATGTAAAATGTTTCAATCACAGCTTTATTGAAGCAATTTTTTTTAATTACAATGGATTCTGGCTGCTAGTTGAGTAGCAGGTTAAGTTTTAGTAGCTAGATAGAACTTGCAAATTCTGTTGCCGTTATAAGTGTTTAAAACCAAACATGTTCACAAAATGTTCATATTATTAGCATGGGGTAGCGTACATCCTGCCCCAATAGGCCTCTACTGCTAGCTAATGTTGTGGATAGCTTCCGTTCTGACTTCCAATGCAGTTCACTGTCTAGATTTTCTTGCTTTTTCTTTTTTCAAAATATGGGTATGATTGTGGCCCAAGATATCTCTTGCTCTCAGACATGTGTGAAGCCAAGCCCTCTTTCCTAAAGCTGCCCGGTGTAAACGGGCACGGCTGGGGAACATTTGTCAAAGTTTGAAGCCTGGTGTGAAGCTCAGGTTTCCTGCCAAAAAACAGTTGCCCGAGGCCCCATCTACTCTCCAGTCTATTCTGCCTGGCTGTTGCAGTAGCCAGGTCAAGGTCATGTGCCGGTTCCAGTTCCTGTCAGTCAGTGCTAATTCTGGCCATAAGTGAAGGTGAAATGATGTGCATTTAGAGGAAGGCATAGATGACAACAAAGTTAATCTCAGTGGTTCATTAGGGAGCGTTTGACACGTCTTTATCCGTTAAGCATTAAACCCCAAGTGTGTGTGGCCTAAACCTGAAACCTCTTTAAAAAAAAAATCCTTACCACTCTAAAAAAAAAAAAAACACAAAACTGACAAAACAATGAGGATTTCTGTGTTACATAAGCCAAGTTCATAATTAACTCTTGAACATGATGTTCTAGTGGAATGTACCTGGACTGTCTTCAGCTACGACATTTGGCAATTGCCGTTTATTATTAGGTGGCCTTTGGTCTGTCAATTGTACAAATTGTCCAGGTATCATCCGGCTCTCATGTACCATTTACAGGTACTGTATATAATAGTTTTATGACAAATCTAAATATTTATGTTTTGACTTGTTTTGATTTAATGCTTTAAAACTGTACAGATGGAAAAATGTATTAAAAGTCTGTTACATCAATTTAAAAAGTCAGATCTTCAGTTTTGCCAGAAAAGATATTATTTTAGTTAAGTGGATTGTATTGATTTTCTGCTCAAGTGTTTATAACTTGTTGGTTTAACATTACCGTTCCCCAGGAGTCTGCCCACATGGGTGGCACAGGGTGGCAACTAACACCCCCAGGAAAAACAGTGCCTCACATTAATTAACAACTCTCTGGCCTTAAATAACATCTCTAGGAGGATATTTCAGGCAGAATTAATAAATAATATCTGTCTGTCTTCCCAAACTTCCAATAACATGCCATTAGGTGGACTGGCTATGCTAACTTGACCTAGGTGTGAATGTATGTTTGCATGGTGACTTGCTTCCTCTCCAGGGTGTATTCCTCATGCCCATTGTTCCTGGACCAAACTCTGGATCTGCCACAACCTTCACCAGGATAAAACACTAACTGAATAAACCTATTAATTTTAAGGTAATACATATATGTCATACATGTGTCTATGGATACTTTACAGTGAAATATTCTTCAAACACATAACACACATAAACAGATGATGCCAAACCTTAATAGGAATATGACAGTGATGTATTCCTTTTTTCTGTGTATCACTAATCAAGCATTCCATTTTTCTATTACATTCTATTTTTACCTTTTGAACTTCAACCGAGAGGGGGCACAGTAGCTTAGTGGTTAACACGATTCCCACCTCTGCCTTGTGTGTGTGGAGTTTGCATGTTCTCCCCGTGCCTCGGGGGTTTCCTCCGGGTACTCCGGTTTCCTCCCCCGGTCCAAAGACATGCATGGTAGGTTGATTGGCATCTCTGGAAAATTGTCTGTAGTGTGTGATTGCGTGAGTGAATGAGAGAGTGTGTGTGCCCTGCGATGGGTTGGCACTCCTTCCAGGGTGTATCCTGCCTTGATGCCCGATGACGCCTGAGATAGGCACAGGCTCCCCGTGACCCGAGGTAGTTCGGATAAGCGGTAGAAAATAAATGAATGAATGAACTTCAACCGAGCCAACATTTCCTATTTCATGATCTTGCTTTATAGACCGGACCTCTCCTTGCTATAACAGCAGGAGGACTCATGTTAAGGAACCAATAACACCACCCCTTTAACCCTACAATGGACAGATGTAGAGGAAGGAAGTGGCAATAAGAGTTTCCACTCCAGTTTGTAGACATGCTTCTGAAGAGGAAAGTTGTATACAATACTGGCGATATATAGTATAAAAGTCTCCAGAGACAGGAGATTTCAGAATTTAACTTCATTTACAAAACAACCATAACATTATTGCCATTTCTTTCCAAACACACCCAGTGTAGTCCCAGTTTGGCAACAGTGTCCTGTGTGAAGTGCTTGCCATACTTCCTGTTAAAGTCTGTCACAACCTTGTACAACCTTGACAGCTTCCCGATTCAGCCAGGAGAAGGTTTTTTAATATGTTCTTCAGAGTCTGAAAATTGTGTGATTAAGGCTAGAAGTATTCCTGTAATCATTTGTATCATTAATGGTGAGTTTCAGTTTTTATTTAATAACCAGGACACAATAAGGTCAAAGTCTACAGGACTGAAGAAGAAACCTTTATTTGTCACATAGACATTACATCACCATGAAATTCTATTCTCTGCATATCCAAACTTGTTACCAAGCTTGGGTCAGAGTGCAGGGTCAACCATGATACAATGCCTCTGGAGAGCCACAGTGTGGGTTAAAGGCCTTGCTAAAGGGCACAAAAGTGGTAGCTGGGCAGTGCTGGGGTATGAACTCATGAGCTGCTGATTAATAACCTAGAACCACAAATCCTTAATGTAAAAATACACAGTGTATTATTTGCATATAATCTTGATCATTTTACAAAGCAACGAAGATTTACAGTAACTTTTAATAAACTAGTAATTTGACTATTTTAGTTTAGCACGCTGGTGTATTAACATATTTCTATACCACATTCAATGCTATCTGGCTACCAGCTGATAATGGTGTGGTACCAGTAGGATTCAATCCTCCTCTTTGCCACTTCTTGTGCTCATCATTGTCATAACCCGAACCTTGCCAAGCTGAGTCTAGCTTTTGCAACAACATTTCATCTAACATTAACACCAACATGACGTTGAATGCCACTGGAACATGGTATGGGAGAAAATCTGGTGCTCTTGCTCTGTTGTTTTAGGAGATGACAATAAAACCTGACTGGTATCACTTACTGTATGTTTGAGATTGTAGACATATTTTTTAGTTTTCAAAAGCAGACAGACAAAAAATGTGTGATAATTTAAATCTAACTAGATTTGTAAAGTTCGTAGCGACAAACTTTGATGTTGGCTTTGACGATGCAATTATTCGCAAAGGCCGGTGCTTTTTGGAGGCGAGTGGTCATAAGGGTCAGTGTTACTTTTGGAGGCAAGTGGACAGAAAGATAGGGTGCCAAAACATTTGGAGGCAAGTAGAGACGAGCATGTGACGTCATCCGAATACTCCTGAGGAAGTTCTCCTCATTGGGCTGAGTGTTTTGATATGTCACATGTCCATGTTGTAAAAAGTTTTTTGATTTTGCATATTTTGGGGGCGGAGCTGCGGGACAACCGAAAGGCCAGTCGGTACACTAATTTAAAAGTTTGTTCAGAGTATCACCTTAAAGGAGCTGGCCGAGTTTGGTGTAGATAGTTCAAAAGCTTGCCGAGTTATAAACCTCCAAAGTTTATAATGGGAGTCTATGGGAAAAAAGGCCACTTTAAGAACCAGTACTGGAAGTACCGGTACTCGGATCACTTAGAAAAGTCATAGCAACAAACTTCAGCATAACATAATTATGTTGATTTTGTAGAAGCCAACATTCTGTTTTCCTATTTAAACTTAGACAAACATTTATCAAGAGTAACTCCTCCTAGGGCTTTCAAGCCACATGAACCAAATTTGGAGATGTTGTAGACCCTGGTCTGAAATTTGTTGCTATTACTTTTCTAAGCATTCCGAGTTCCGGTACTTCCGGTACCGGGTCTCAAATTGGCCTTTTTCCCCCCAAAATATGCAAAATCAAAAAACCTTTTACAACATTGTCATGTGACATATCAAAACACTCAGTCCAAGCAGGGGAATTGCGTCACAGGTTTTCAGATGATGTCACATGCTCATCTCCACTTGCATCTAAATGTTTTTGCATCCTAGCACTCCAATAGATTTCACAAGTTTTATGTCCACTTGCATCCAAAAGTTACACTAACCCTTATGTTCAACTCGCCTCCAAAAAGCACCGGCCTTTGCGAATACTTGCCTCGTCAAAGCCAACATTTACATTTATGGCATTTAGCAGACACCCTTATCCAGAGTGACTTAAAGAGCAACTGAGGGTTAAGGGCCTTGCTCAGGGGCCCAGCAGTGGCAGCTTGGTGGTCCTGGGGTTCAAACCCATGACCTTCCGATCAGTAGCCCAATACCTTAACCACTGAGCTACCACATCCCAACATCAAAGTTTGTCGCGACGAACTTTACAAATCTAGTTATATTTGATGTGTTTAAGGGTGGAGTTTTCGACACATGTTCATATTGTAAATGCTGCTGCCATTCTGGGAACTTGGCAACACAATTTGGCACTAAATTTTACATGCCTCATAGGAAATGTGTGTGCTTTTGTCTTGTAATTCTCTTGAATTGTACGCAGGGAGTATGAAGTGACTAATCTTATATTGTGCATTCAGCACTGTCCAGTAGTCTGAATCATCAAAATTCAAAGAACATTTTTTTCTATTCCTTCATGAATATATAACTCATCATGTAAAGGAACATGATCTGAATCTGTGATCAGCAAAAGCCCAAAGTGAAAAGCTGGGGACGTTACAGGTTGCATGGTCCATTTGAAGCAGGAAACCACCTGATCTAGACAGACACAACAGTGGAGGGATCACAGAAGGTCTCCAAGTGTGCGACAGAGCAGTTCCCAGACTCATACTTCTTAGAAGGGTGTTTTCCTGTTATAGTTTAGAGACTGGATTGTTTTGTGGTTGTTTTTGTGAAGGAAGCCCCTTAGGCTTGCATTGTTTACTGCTGCTTTTATTCTCAGCTGGTCAGAAGATTTAAAGCTGTAAAAAAATGAAATTTTGGAGCTCTCGGAAAAAAAGAAAAAATGTCATTGAGGACAATTCACGAGTTACAAGAGAGCGGCTGTCTGTTGTGTTTCATTCTTGCACTTGCTTCTTAAACCTGGTTCCTTAAAAACTCAGTATAAAAATAGAATAATCAAACAGGCATGTTGTGGTTGTAGCACCTGCACACCACCTGAGACGCTTTTTTATTCCATACAGCTTTCATTAGTAGGAATTACGATTTGATGAATGAAACAAATACCTTTGTTTACATTTTATTTGCTCCGACCCTCTCCCCCACACACAAACACGTGTTTTTTTTTTTGGAAAATTTACATGATGAAATGAATATCGATGGTGTCACGTGCAAGGTGCTATTATTTCATCTAGCCAAGCACAAATTCACTGGAAAATGAATGTCATTTATTTGTGTAAAATAAATTCTTTGGATTTTTACTACTGGTCAAGCTTCTGTGTGTGAGCCTGAACCCTTCTAAAGGGTCGGAAGCCTGCCAAATTCTAAAGCTTCAAAAAGCTTCACATATTGCCTCCCATAAAGGGCCTTAAAGGGTCAAGGGTGGGGTGAGTGTAGAACAGCATAAACTCGCCACCTGCTAATCTCTCTAAGGCACTTAACAATGTGCACTACTCTTCCTTTCTGGCAGGAAGTACTGCCCCAGCGTGCCTTTCCTGGCCACCGTGTTAAATTAATAATTCAATAAATAAATGGAATATTAAATGGTGTGACCGGAAAAGGGTGACCAGCGAATGTGAATTTTCCCACCAGTGAAGCAGTATGACCAGTCCACAGTCAAGTCCAATATCACAGACTCCTAGTATACACTCTGTACCTAATATACTGCAATCATTACATCAGTGGAATGAGCTCACCACTGGCTTTAGTGCGTCACACTTCACTGTTGTTTGAGTAAAAGCATTGCGTTTTTCTCTCGTGAAAACATCATTACACATTCAAAGCAAGTGTGAAACATTTATGTAAAGAATAAAAAAACAACTCTATGTGTGCTGTTATAGGAAAATAATCCACGACTGGGTACTGTGATGTTTTCATGGCCGGACCCAAAGGTACTCTACCCCAAAGCTGATTTTTTTTCCCGACTAACAACACAACCTAAAGTGTTTTTTTTATTTTTTATTATTTTTTATCACATCAACTTCCAAATTCAAGAATCGAGAGTTTATTGTCATATGTGCAGGAAACAGTCAGTTACACAATACAATGAAATTCTTAGTCATAATTAAGAATTAATGACACAATTTAATCAGGACATACGGAAGAGAAAAAAAAGCATAAATTACAGCTCTTTCAGGAGATTAAAAAAAGATAAGAAAAATATTAAAAAAGAAAAAGGATCACAGTTTTGAATTCATTATTGAATAGGTTTTAACTAGATTTGTAAAGTTCGTCGCGACAAACTTTGATGTTGGCTTTGACGAGGCAGGTATTCGCAAAGGCCGGTGCTTTTTGGAGGCAAGTGGACATAAGGGTCAGTGTTACTTTTGGAGGCAAGTGGACAGAAAGATAGGGTGCCAAAACATTTGGAGGCAAGTAGAGACGAGCATGTGACGTCATCCGAATACTCCTGAGGAAGTTCTCCTCATTGGGCTGAGTGTTTTGATAATGAATGTCACATGTTCATGTTGTGCTAATTATTGATTTCCATGTGACATCAAGTGACGTCACGTGACGTCATCAGAATACACGTGAGGAAGTTCCCCTCATTGTTCTGAGTGTTTTGATATGTCACATGTCAATGTTGTAAAAAAGTTTTTTGATTTTGCGTATATTGGGGGCGGGGCTTCAGGACAATCGAAAGGCCAGTCGGTACACCGATTTAAAAGTTTGTTCAGAGTATCACCCTAAAGGAGCTGGCCGAGTTTGGTGTAGATAGTTCAAAAGCTTGCTGAGTTATAAACCTCCAAAGTTTATAATGGGAGTCTATGGGGAAAAAGGCCAATTTGACGCCCAGTACCGGAAGTACCGGTACTCGGATCGCTTAGAAAAGTCATAGCAACAAACATCAGACCAGGGACTACAACATATCCGAATTTGGTGCATGTGGCATGAAAGCCCTAGGAGGAGTTACTCTTGATAAATTTTTGTCTAAGCTTAAATAGGAAAACAGAATGTTGGCTTCTACAAAGCTACATAATAATTTGAACTATTTATAATACATTTTGTGTATTAATACCTAATAAACATTATAGTTTTCCTTTGATGATATGCATATTAATGAGGAAAAAATGGAATATGTATTTGCATATTAATGAGGAAAAAAATGAAAAAATACTTAAAGATAGTAAAAAAAAAAAGAGAGAAGTCTCAACTTTAGTTACTGAGTCTTTAATTTAGTTACTAACTATAATTTCTGAAGTTCCCTGATAATGTTTAAATACAAACTGTATGTATACTGGAACAAAAGCAACACATTATTCCATCATCTTTATTATGGGATTTACCCTGGTCCTGGTCATAGCAGATCCTGGGGCGAGACTCCACATAGACCATAAACACCTGAGCTCAAGATCGAACCTGGGACCATGGAACAAGCAAGCAAGCAAGCAAACAAACAAAAAACATTTTAATTGTTTATTTTTTTTTAATGATCAAATAAACTTCTCTTTCAAGAGCTTAGCTTATATTCCCATGGTTTCATCGTTAAAAGCTGGTTTGATGGCTTCATCGTTTAGTGTCACCCATATGAGGATGAGGTTCCCCTTTGAGTCTGGTTCCTCTCAAGGTTTCTTCCTTACCAATTTAAGGGAGTTTTTCCTTGCCACTGCTGTCTGAGTCACCTCAGACTTGCTCATTGGGGATAAATACATATACATACATACATACATACATACATACATACATACATACATACATAGAACTACACTCACCGGCCACTTTATTAGGTACACCTTACTAGTACCGGTGTGGTCTTCTGCTGCTGTAGCCCATCCGCCTCAAGGTTCGACGTGTTGTGTGTTCAGAGATGCTCTTCTGCATACCTCGGTTGTAACGAGTGGTTATTTGAGTTACTGTTGCCTTTCTATCAGCTCGAACCAGTCTGGCCATTCTCCTCTGACCTCTGGCATCAACAAGGCATTTGCGCCCACAGAACTGCCCTCACTGGATATTTTCTCTTTTTCGGACCATTCTCTGTAAACCCTAGAGATGGTTGTGCGTGAAAATCCCAGTAGATCAGCAGTTTCTGAAATACTCAGACCAGCCCGTCTGGCACCAACAACCATGCCACGTTCAAAGTCACTTAAATCACCTTTCTTCCCCATTCTGACGCTCGGTTTGAACTGCAGCAGATCGTCTTAACCATGTCTACATGCCTAAATGCATTGAGTTGCTGCCATGTGATTGGCTGATTAGAAATTTGCGTTAACAAGCAGTTGGACAGGTGTACCTAATAAAGTGGCCAGTGAGTGTGTATATATCTTGAATTTTTATTATATTAATTATTTATACTTCTCCTTATGTTTACCTTCTGCTCTATGTTTTTGTTCTGTAAATCTGCTTTGAGACAATGTCCATTGTAAAAAGCGCTATACAAATAAACTTGATTTGAATTGAATTGAAAAGCACAGTTCCAGTTCTCTTCCAGTGTCTATATATAATATAATAATAAAATATCTATATATTATAATAATAATTAAATAACAAAATACATTTCTCTCACTCATGCATTTTCTACCGCTTATCCGAACTACCTCGGGTCACGGGGAGCCTGTGCCTATCTCAGGCGTCATCGGGCATCAAGGCAGGATACACCCTGGACGGAGTGCCAACCCATCACAGGGCACACACACACACTCTCATTCACTCACGCAATCACACACTACGGACAATTTTCCAGAGATGCCAATCAACCTACCATGCATGTCTTTGGACCGGGGGAGGAAACCGGAGTACCCGGAGGAAACCCCCGAGGCACGGGGAGAACATGCAAACTCCACACACACAAGGCGGAGGCGGGAATCGAACCCCCAACCCTGGAGGTGTGAGGCAAACGTGCTAACCACTAAGCCACCATGCCCCCCCCACGAAATACATTTATTTAATAAAATGAGTAACTTATTTAAAGAAAAAGTAAGTAAATAGATTAACAAAAGATTTACAGTTGAATGGAAATTATTTTATATTTTCGTTGGCTGAAAGAAACCATCTGCCTTTTCCTCTCTCTCTCCCTCTCCAGCTTCCCCTTGTACTTTTCCTGTCCATCTTTCTTATTAATGGATCTTGTAATGACTATTAGCAAATAAAAGAGCGATCTTTCACACACACACATACAGTCACACACTTTGTTCAACTTTTTCCATTGGTTTCAGAAGTACAAGCTCTTTAAGTTGACATTAGTGTCGATCTCGCTGTCCTGCGAAGGAGGATTTTTTCCACCGAGCTTCCATCACTCTGCTAAAACATAAATCACAGCCCGAGCTTGTCGGAGGGAAGCGACTAGAGCCAGAGTCAGCTCATAGTACACAAAATGAATCCCATTTCCTCTCATGAACGGCCTGGGATTTCTCACCTCGATATAATGACAGAGGATTACACAGCACATTGCTCATGAGCACAAAACCACAGGATTTTTTGTTAAGCATGAGGTACATGAGGAGCGTATAGGTATCAAGATGGTACTTGTCTATTTTTGTGGCACGTTTAATTAAAACCGAAGGTACTGTAAGCCCTGCATCTACAAATCATTTTAAGGTTGATAAAGTGAGAAAAAAGCGAAACATGTGAAAGGAAATAAGAGGTTCTGACGCGGTATGAGATCATTCTGCTTAATATCCAAGATGGATGTTTAACATAACATTTGTCTAAAACATTGCTGACCTTAAGCCTTTTTTCCTATCCAGTCAAATACATAATTCCAAGATATAGTAAATATGACAAAATAAGAAGTTAAAAGTATTTCAGGGTAGCCACATAACCACCTGAGCTCAAGATCGAACCCGGGACCATGGAACAAGCAAGCAAACAAACAAAAAAAACATTTTAATTGTTTTTTTTTTTTAATGATCAAATAAACTTCTCTTTCAAGAGCTTAGCTTATATTCTCATGTTTTCTTCTTTAAAAGCACATTGAGAATGTGCAACATAGCAGCATGTACGAAGAAGCCCATTTCTTCCAGTGTCTATACTGTATATAATATAATAATAAAATATCTATATATTATAATAATAATTAAATAACGAAATACATTTATTTAATAAAATGAGTAACTTATTTAAAGAAAAATTAAGTAAATAGATTAACAAAACAGTTGTTTTTACAGTTGAATGGAAATGATTTGATATTTTCGTTAGCCAATACTTTTTGGCTAGTCTAAAAACATTTGACAATTTACAAGCATACAGAGAGTCAAGCAACAATTTGTTTGATTTGTCATTCATATTTTATTGAAAAACAGAAATAAAATAGCATGTACAATAATTATTACAACAATAATAATAATAATAACTTCAATAATATTAGTTATAATATAAAAATCTGTACATTCCATTGTTTTCTGCAGTACAAGGAAGACTGATAGAAAAAAAAAAAGACTGCAAAAAAGTACTGGCATATTTACAAACCATCAATAAAATGCACGAGGCCATCGGTCATTGAGGAGGGCTTTTCAGTTTGATAGGTCAGCATTCTTCAGGTTTATAGATTGTGGCTAATAACCTAGTGTTGGTTTTTCAGATAAATGCACAGAAATCAAATGGGGAAAAAAAAAACAAAAAAAAAAAAAAAACACCTAGCGCAAAGCAAACACAAAAGCAGATACCACATGTTAATTTGTATGCTTTTTGAATGCAACACTTAAAATAAAGCAATCATTTGTTGATCTGAATATTATTATCTCCATTTAGAGAGCATTGGAGAACATTTGCTCTACAATTAAAACTTCCTGACATATAGAGAGGCTGGTTTCATTAGCATGATTTCGGCTGATAACGTGACAGCTCAGGTTATGTTCCGTCCTGAGCTCAGTGCTGGTGAATTGATCATGGTCTAATTACTCAGTCGTACAGGTTTCAACCACTTGGCGCATGTGGAAAATGAGCCGTTCGGGTTGAACTGTAGTTTGTCAGGTAAAGATAGACCTTAGTGCTCTCGAACGTCATGAAATTTAAAAAAAAAATAAAAAATACCAAAAAATCGGAGGGGTAAGAACCAGAACAGTGCTGTTTCATATCCAATTCTACAAAGATTAGCTACCTTAAATCTCAAGGCCATACAATACAGTGCAGTTTTACACATTGAACATTTAGGTTTTGTCGTAAAAAAATATATTTTTAATTCATACGAGTTGCTTGTATGCAAATCTACACATTTCTAGCAACCTTGGAACACTTAGGCAGAACTAATAATAATATAATATCATATAGTATAATATAATATAATATATAACACTGTTTAGGGGATAAAGACTTCTCAAGAGACTACCCTGTAGCCTTCTTTTTTCTCATGATCTCTGTGATATCGCTCTTTAAAAAAACATTTGGCTTTGAATATGAAAAAAAATATCTGATAAAACAAGCATGTGTACTGAAAAACAAACAAAACCAAAATCCCACCAAAATATTTTTTTGTCCTGTAGACCCATGTCTAATATCTTTAAAATAATTTGATGCCTTGGTTAGAATACTCTAAAATATTTCAGTCTTCTCCAGAACCCTATTATAAGTTGCAACATAGCAGCATGTATGGAAAAACATTCATTAGCGCATTCTCACCCTCTCTTCCCCAGTGGATGGGATGACTGCTTTGTCTGGTTTTGACACCGGTCTGACCTTGTGGGAATTACCACTGTAAACAGGCATGTTCCTTGCATTTCCCCCAGCTCCTAAACCTGCTGCCAAGCCTGCAATTAAGCCCAAATGACCCATGCAGAGCAAACTACTCGTTACATTAATAGCAAGTAAACTGTTTGTATTGTGGCTACAGGTCTCACACATACACACACCCCTAAATCAGAAGTCCCCAACAGGACCGTTTCAAGGATACCTCGGACACCAACCGAGGCCTTTGAGATCATGCTAATAACAGGACAGGTGGTACAAATGGTAACACGTTAAATAATAGATTAACCAATGTTTATCGTTTTTATGTTAAAAATTAGACTTCTGTATATTTATACAACATGATAGGTCCCTATAAACAGAGGAATTTATCTATACTTACATCTGTCTGTACTGAACAGGTGTAAAGCTTTCGTTAGATTACTGCCCTATCTGGCAAGTAAAGATTTTCTACATCAGCGATGCTTGGGTATGTAATACAAGGCATAAATTAAAGGTAAACATGCACACGTTATCGTCAGTAAGAGTTGTTTTCATTCACGCTTTACTAAAACACTTTTTTTTAGCCTATTCGTATCAATCTGCCGCCTCTGGACAAATGCGCAGGAAGACATGCCCGATATTTTCAAGTTTTACATAGCAGTTACATCCTCTCCACTGTGTGCCATCGAAGAGCAATGGTCTAAAAGGTAGTGTTGCATAACTGGATAAACCCACCCACCCCTTTATGTGCACTAATTTTCAGTGCAATGCCTCTTTATAAACTGGATATATTCATCATGAACACTCTTAATCAGTTCATCTCTTAACTCCTCCTTGAAGCTGTACCGTCAGCTTAAGTCTGCATCCCTCCAGGACCCGAGTTCAGCGCGATGTGCCTATTTGCCCAACAGGCAATTACTGGTCTTATCACAGGAAGCCTATCCAGTCATATTTCGGATTCTCGCCTCAGCGGCCGTGACTCTAGGGGAACACTGGCTTGATTGTGGTCAGAGTCTGAGCCAGTGTCAGTATGTGTGCTCGTGGGCACCAGTCCACCCCCATCTTCTTCCTCCTTCTCCTCTTTGTTTGGAAGCACCACCTCATTCTCGTAACAGAAGGAATTGGAATTGGAAAGGATGTATTTTTTCTCTGCAAGGTCCCTGGCACTACACAGCGGGGTGCTGGGCACCTCGTAGGTCTTGTGAAAGCGTGAATAGTCCACTTTGTAGTAGTTCTTCTCCTCAAACAAGACTGGCTCGAAGCGGTGTCCCCAGAGGACCTCACTGGCCAGATATGAGCTACGGCACTGAGTTGTCATGGCTGTTGCTTCCACCATGCCTTCTAAGATCACCACAATCTCAAACTCTGAACTGTCTAGCTCCTGCTTGCTCATGTCATAAAAAGGGCTGTCCTCGTCAATCTCGTGGACAATGGTTATTGGCGAAACCAAAAAGATACGGTCAATGCCACTATCAAAGCCCACATCAATGTCTATTTGGTCCAGCGGGATGTATTCCCCCTCTGCTGTAGTACGAGATCTAAGGAGCTGAGCCCGAACATGAGCCTCTACCAGATGGCTCTTGCGTAAGTTGCCAACCCTCCACATTAGACACAGCTTGCTGTCTCTCATGGCCACGGTAGCATTGTGACTGAACACCAGTGTCTCGTTTCGCTTTTTAGGCTTGGCCATTTTGGCCATGACTGCCCCGATTATGAAAGCATCAATGATGCAGCCCACGATGCTCTGAAAGACCACCATGAAGACAGCAATGGGACACTCGTCGGTCACATAGCGATAGCCATAGCCAATGGTGGTTTGTGTCTCGATGGAGAAAAGAAATGCTGCAGTAAAGCTGCTCACATTCGATACACATTTTGGACTGTTGCCTTCCAGGTCTCCATGAAAGATTGCCACCAGCCAGAAGATACATCCGAAGAACAGCCACGACAGCAGGAATGCCAAGCAGAAGATGACGATCATCCAGCGCCAGCGAATGTCCACACAAGTAGTAAAAATATCAGCCAAATAACGCTGACCCTTCTCACTGACATTGATGAACTGTACATTGCAGTGTCCATCCTTCTTGACAAACCTGCTCTGGGGCTGATGCCGAGTGTGCACCTTACTCTTTCCGTTCCCATAGCCGTTGTGCACCGCCATAGTGGCCAGCTTCATCCCGTCCTCCTCTGATGACACAATGCTGTAGCGGTTAGCCCGCACACTTCCCATCACCTCTGTCTGGGAGGGCTGTGCTGCTTCTGCTTTGGAAAACAGTCTGAGTTTCTGGAAGAAGCGTTGGAGAAACAGTTTTGAAACGCTCACGGAGACCAACACAAGAAGAAAATGGTGGGGACTGTTTAGAGAGGGACGCAACAGGCGTCACTCTGCTCCAGTTAGACCTTTTGATTGACAGAAAGGTCTGCAGAGCCTAGTGTGTGCTGGCTGATCACTCTGCTGTCATCTGTTACTTCGTTCTCATCAAGAAAGTGTTCTAACAAAAAACAAGAAATGCAGGTATACAGTTAGTTTCAATTTGCTAAATATATCTCAACATTTAAAGACATTTGAGCATTGGATTAAACTAAGAACAGCTAGTCTTATCTGATGCTGATACAGGATTCTACAAAAAAAGGAGGATTATCAGAAGACAACGACTCAGTTTGGTCAGAACTGCAGGATTCGCCAAAAATATTTTAGTTAGTGCTAAAGAAAATACCAATGAATACATTTAGCTCATTTTGCTCAAAGATAAGTGATGGTAAGGTAGTTTTCTACAGGTTTGCTCTGTCATTTTTGGCAACACTGCATTTAAGACAATTTCAACATTTGACTTAAAGTTATAGTGCTTGGCTCCTATAAAAAAAAAAAAAAAAAAATATGGCTGATGTCACATCAGCACTGCATTGCATTTTGCTGACTGAGCATGTCTAAGATTATGTACAGTTCCACCCTTGGAACAAACAATAAATGTGTTGCTACAATTATGGCCTCAGCAGCAGAATGGATAGGAATTTCTACTTGCCCTGAAGCACAATGTTGCTTTCCAGCAGTCGCTTGCAGCACTTTAATGCCCCACCAGTGTATTTGTCAACCTGTTCTCTCCACGCTCCACCAGCCTTACTGCTCACTGGTGCATTATTAATGCCCATTTTCGCATACTTTGCTAATCACACAGTCAGGGAAGATGGAAAATGTTTTGCATGACTACATCCTTTACCAGTGCACTGGTACACACTGACTGGATTTCTCTAACCAGTAGCAGAGTCCTGGAAACTTTTCCAACCACACTCTAAAACAGATTATTTTGAGTATGCCGGCCTGCCCAGATAGCAGATTATTCCGGGCCAAATATGGTTCAGTTCAGGCAAAATAAGGGCCAGTGATGGCAATGACAATTGGATTATGGGCCAAAGAGCCTGAAGTAGGAACAGCCACATTTTAGGTTTTCTTAGAATTTGGAAAATTTGGATCTGGCCCAAGTTCAGCATTTTTGGGCTGGTCCATATCATGCCTGAGATCGGTTCTCATCAATGTGGAGTTGTGGCTGTGTTCTAGTAGCCAAGTTTGGATGAGTTCATCACCGTCATTCCACAGTGTTAAGTGGGCTAGATGAGTAAGCGTAAACCAGCACTGAGCCATCCAGTACTTTATCAATTACTGACTTACTTGCTGCTTTTCTAAACAGTCTAGAACAGTGGCTTAATCTGAGATATTTCCCATATAATATAATGAACACAAATCTGAAACCAATTTGATTTCCACAAACACCAGGACAAAGCAATAGTTTGTGATCCTTTCCTTCTGCTTGGAGCAGTGCAGTGAGACAGATGGGACTGAAGAGCTCATCCTTCGGGACCTCATCATCTCTCAGCTCAGTAGGATCTAGACCTGTGAGCGCTCTAGCATCACTCATTATGATTCTTAGTCTGCTCTACCTGTTTTAACACGATCCCACAGCAACCGGTTATGAGAAAAGATGCAAGATTCATCTTGAATACTTAAATATAAATATATATTTACAGAACATTCAAGTATTCAAAGAATCTGATTTTGTGAGGGAATAAAGTGACTACATGGACGATTTGTTTATGCATTCACAAGGGTCCTTGTCCACGTTGCTCGGGTTTTACTTTCCACAGTAAATCATTTGTACTTTCCCTTAATAAAAAAATACATAATTGTTTTTAAAGGTACACCAAATTCACATTTTCATATAAAAGTTGTACCATATTACAGTGTAGTCCATAATGGTCAGTATGGATTTTAGTACTGATCTTATCGTGTCCAAGCTCAGCAAACACATCCGAAATAGCTTTTTAATGGCTTAAATATGATTCAGAATGATTTGTCACAATGATAAAGGTGATCTTTGAATTTGGGTGGTTGGTAATGGAAATGCTAGAAAATATTGTACTGGATAAACGATCAAACACCTGGCAACGCATAAGGTCAGACTGACAGATGGGACTGTTTCTTTGAGTAAATGAAATGTAATATAACAATGTTTATATCTAGGAGGAGTGTTTACTGTAATCGCGTGGAACAGAGACACACAGTGGAAAATGTGAGCCCACAATTCGAAGGCGATTTTCTGTGACTGTGTGCTCTTTATTTCCAGAATCAGCCGCTTATCCTTCACTTGTCTAAAAAAGGCACATCATGCATTGTTTGGCACTGTGAGAAGTTATGCATGAGTGAGTCAATATTGCCTTGAACATGTGGCTTATCCTGCTAGATGTCCACTAAGAACAAAGCAAGTGCGCGCAGTGCGCTCTGGCCGGATAACCGCACCGCGTAACGCGCAACTTTAATCATGTAACGCTAAAAATATCTCTTGTGCGTTTTTTAAGCTGTAATTGCACAGGAATGTATCTACTTTGGAAACGTCCAAATGTTCTATGAGCTCCAACAGGTGCAAAGCAGAAGACAAACTCTGCACATTTTTCTCGTGCAGTGCATTTCTGAGCTCCTTTTCCTTCCCTGGTCAGTCATGTTGGTTACTTACTAGAGTGTGTGGTTTAAACTGCAGATGTTATTTCATCTATTCAGACTTATTTATTATCTATGCATAGTTAGTTAGTGTGGGCATATATTAATCTAACATATTATACATCATTACGTCACTAAAACAAATTCCTCGCATGTGCCTGGAAATGAAGCTGATCTGATTCTGATGATTATATAGTATATTATAATAATGAGCTAAAATGATATATTAATGCCACTTGTTTTCTTTAGTTTTTTTTTTTTTTTAATTAAATAAATAATATATTTACATTTATTTTGATTTGCATAATATGAGGACACACACACACACACACATACACACACACACACATACACACACACACACACACACACACACACACACACACACACACACACATATTATATATATATATATATATAAGGATGACAGTTTCGCACATGAAGGTTAATTACTTACATAAAAACATCCTAAAAATGTTTATTATTTTATATTTGTTCACTCTTACCTGATGGTCATTTGTAGTTAAACAGACAAAACAAAAATCATTCTACACGGTAAATCCAAATAGACGTGTAGCTTTTCCCCATTGATGTCTGCTGCATCTGTGTACAAAACGTGGATTATGTTACTATAAAATAAACTAAACACACCCACGTGTTCAGCCGAATCCTAACACGCGCTTACACTCATGTGTTCAGCAGTCTGCGCTCCCAAAACAATTTAAATAGAAAACATTGGTCTACTCCGCCCCCTGTTCAGATCCAGCCAATCAAATCAAGCTAAATACCAGATAGCCCAACGTCCTCCTCCACCACCAGCCAATTACAACAGGCTAAGATGAAAAGACCGGTTCTTTTTGCTCCGGCTGACAACCAACCAATCAATGCGGTCTGTACGGAGCCGGCTCGAGTCTCCATCCTTTGAACTTCAACCAGCCAATCAGAAGACTTCGTGACGTCACCACGAGAAGCGTATAAATACGTCTGCTTCGACGAGACAAGTCCAGAGAGCAAGAGGAGACGTGAAAGGGATTCATTCACTTGCAGCAGTTCTGATCATAGATGTGTTTACTGTAGACTGTAAATAAAAGTTGTTTTTTTTTTGTGTGTGTGTGTGACAGTTTAGTGACACTTAATTAATATGTAAATTGTCATAATTTGGGTGTTCAAAAACAAACAAACCAAAAGTTAATCAGATTATCAGAATTAGCTTTATTGCCAGGTATGTTTTCACACGTGAGGAATTTGTTTTAGTGACAGAAGCTCCACAGTGTAACCGAATGACATTATATATAATCAGAGATCATCATGTACATTGTTTTCCATTTCAACATGTACAGTGACGAGGAAAAACAGTCCTGAGGGCTACATCAATATTGGCCAAATTGAGATTTTCCCCTTTGATTGCATAATGTTTGCCTATAGTGTGTGACAACAGGATGCTTGCAACTCTATTACTGAAGTAATAAGTCAGAAAGTCACATTATCGTTTTTAGATCGTTCCTTCAACTATAAACAGTAGAATAATGTAGCTGGTAGATAAACAACGGTGTGAGCTTCAGCCACGTAAAAACCGTTATATCGATTTCAGTCAACACATAAGCCTAGATCTCATGTTAGTTCTCATTTGTGTTAATCGTCTTTATTCAAACTTGATAAGGTTTGCTCAGATATACGGAACGCTCAACATGTTGTTATTACTTTCTTAGCAATGTAATGTTACAAAAATGTTTATTTGCTCAGAGTAAATGAAATAATATTTCAAACAATGCAAAATTATGAATATTTATTTGTACATAAACAGATTTTGAATGCTGATCAGGTTTTAAGCATGTTTCAAAAGCAGGTCAATGTGGAGTTCACAAGTTCTAATCAGTATAAGATCAATACAGTAATAATTAAGAATCAACACTTGTGCTGATGTGCTTTTTTTTTTTTAAAGGATCCATCAATTATCCTGATCTGGAATGAGCTAGTTTTTCTCCTGCCCTTACCGGCTTCTGTTTGAATAAGGTTGCAATGTCACACTGCTTACTAATCATAAGCTAATGAGGCGTGTTGGACTGTGTTTGTGAAGCTGTTTTCGAAGCGCTTATTTTTAGATCCTTTCTTGTTCACTCTATAAATAATAGCACCTATTTTTAGCTGTCTGCTCTGAGCTGGTGTTTGCCTTTCAGGTCGATTTGAGTCGATGCTTGGACAAGAGCTGTTACTAACCACAAGGTGGAGGCCTGGAGGCTTTAGTATTTACTGATGTCCTCTCAAAGCCATGGCCAATTGAGGAGAAACTGTTCACAGAAGATTCCTAAAAACATCTGCTATCCAGTCTACATGAACACAGGCTGCCAAATTTCAGGAATAGATCTGAGAGAGGACTATGATGGTGTCAGCCAGAAATGACTGTAAAAGCGATGATCCTGTTAACACTGTAAATATGTAGATTTTTGTTAGAAATAATGTACGTTACCTGTCCTGTAGATCTAATTATGTATCTGATCCTTTTCTTCAACAAAGTAACTGTAACCATAAAAATATAGTGGCCTTTTAGCTTAAACTACTTTTACATGAATCTTTATTGTAGACATGTATCTTTAATGCAATATTGTAAAACATTATATAGATTTGAATAGAGCAAAGATTTTTTGTATTATATATTTTTTAATATATAGTTTGTTTAAACAAAATGTTTTTAAACCATGTGTTTATCTGTTAAAGTGCTTGTAAAACTCACAATTTTTAATTCTTTATATCGTAAAGAAGACAATTGGCAAATATATGCTCATGTCAGTTTCTAATAGGCCAGCTAGTTTCTTAATCAACAAAGTGATTGGCTATTTTTACTAGAGGGCGGGACTTAATTTTGCATGGATGAGACAAGGTTTTTAGTTTAATCCAAAATTTCTATTTCATATTAACATTTCCTCGTTTGTCCGATGCATTTATTTCTGTAAGGTATTAGGGATTGTTTGTAATATGTTGTAAAAAACAATTTTATTCAAAGGCTGCTAAAATTACAAAATTAAAACTTAACCCCTGCACCACGCACATGGTTGGACTAAACCCACTCCAAAAGGTGGCTAGTCCTTTATGCTTACTTAGCTATTAGCGATCTTTCTTCCTGTCAGTTGGTATGAAAGCTATTTACTAATGAAGCAATAACGAGCTCTCCTTAGATTTTTTTTTTAAAGAATTTTACGATCTTTAACATTTGTGAAAATACTTTTGTTTACTTTAATTGATTTTTCCTCAAGTTTACCTCAGGTTTGCATGCTAGCTATATAGCAGCAATAATTATTAAGTTAGCATGCTGTTTGAGTGTATACTAACATTTGTAGAAAAAGTTTACATATATATACATATATGTATATTTACATGTTACATATACATGTATATATATATATATATATATATATATATATATATATATATATATATATATATATATATATATATACACAAGTGAAAGACTTCATATGTTAATTTTATCATACATGAAATGAGATCATTTATTTATGTAAATAATATAACATTTGTAATCAGAATCATATCAATTCAGAATCAGATTTATTTGTGATTAACTGGTAATTATGCATGCAAATATTTTGTAAAGATATTTGCACTTAATTCATTTACATGTCACAGGGTACAAGTCAGAGGAGAAGTGCTGGACAAACAACAGAGAAAGGAGTGGATATGAATAGTAGCCTAAATCAAAATAGACTAGAAAGGAGGTAAACACAAATAAATGACATATTTCTGATTCTGATTATCTGCACCGATATCTATACAGATATCACTGGATCATTTTACTGAAATAAGCTTTATGTGACATGCAATGATCATAATATTATTCAAACTATATAATATTTAAGTGTATAAAATATAAAAGTGATGACAATTTACATATATTTGGAGTTTAGGAGAAAGAATACACATGAAACATCCCTTCATTAATTCCCTTTATACCACAGTGCTGTTGAATTCGTGAGTCATTTTGGTCAGAAATTGTTAAAGTTCTATAATAGCAACTTTGTCAGTAGCCTTGGTTTTAATTGCATGTAGAGGTTTGTCTTAACGCACTTGTTTTAATACCGTACATTATTACATCTATGGCAACAATTCATTCACAGTGACTTGGCAGAAGGTCCACACAATTTAAGGCTACTAATAAATTGATCGTAAATTGTCATTGTTGCTTTTTTCTGTAAGGAGTTAAGTTTGATGTTTATTTAACATTTATGGAAGGAGTCTCCAAACAGTATATTTACTGCCACGGGAAAGTCTTCAGGACAGGTTGTGTTTGAGATTTCCAGTTTTTCCACAACGTGACAAGCTGTATTTTTATTAACTTGCTTCTTATTAACTTTTAAACAGGGAATAAAGAGAGGAAGGTGAGCTGCGATTTCATAATTTATGAAAAATTACCACGAGTCTTGTGTGGGCATTCAACAATAAATATAACTATAAAACATTATAAAATAAATATTGTAATTGTAAGCAAATTGGTTGTTATGGAATATTACAGCACCCCATCCTGTATTATATTTCTATAACAGCATGTCCTGTTGTGTGTTATTTTTGACATATTCCTTACATACATTTCCCATCTACCGTCTCTGTTCTTTGCATTATTAACAAAATTAAGTTTGGATTTTTACTGAGTGGCCACCCAGAGTACAAATGCAATTTTATATCTTAATATAAGAAATGCATTAGAAATGTACATACAGTATAACAGTGGTACTGAAGATGTACCTGGTCTAGTATAAAATGGGCTTAAGGAGAGACATTTTAAAGAACTTATAGGGTCATGTACATTTTCACTGCACACAGATGTCACTTCTTAAATTAGTACATATAAAATTGACATTATTCATAATCTTTAATATTATTTTAAAGCTTTCGATTGTAGGCATTTTACAAAAGAACACGATTTCATACAAATAAAGTAATAATACTCATTAAGCAATATCAACAGGTATGTGTGGTGTAGACAAAAAGCATGAATTATAGTTTCCTGGTGAAAACATGAAAAATATATTCTGAAATTTCAGTATTTTAGTTATAAAGGTTATTTTACTGCAATCCGAATAGATGCTATAATGTCATAACAAAGATTCTGGAGGAAACCAAAAGCGAAAACATAATTCTGCTACACTTAATTTAAATTTCCCTGCTGTGGTAAGATGATATTTTGCAGTTCACTTTAATGTTAGCCTTGTTGCATTATTTAGCAAATGGAACTGAAATGACCGACATGTAGCACTAAAGCCCCGCAAATCCAGTTAGTCTCACAGAGGATTAAAGTAGCTGATTTGTTACGATATGTACGATGTTTCTGTCATAATATAGCAAAGCTTGTGAGACTAAGACTCATGGTCAAGCATGTTTGTACATGTTTTTAATAGATAAAGCATAATCAATATATCGTCCTACAGCACTTTGGATTGCCTAAGAAATAAATAACACAAATCATTAGATTTATTTCACATATATGGTCTGCAGGTTCTATCTATAAAATTCTATTTTAAGAAAAATCCTGAATGACTTACACCTGAATCTAACATTCCACGTGTATACGACGGACATTAGCTACAAGGTTTTGAATTGTTTTATTGTATATTTTATACATAGCTTTACTGTCCCTTAATTGTACCTTAAGTACTGCAAGGTTCTATAGATACCATGGTTTGTTATAGCTTTTCTTGAATAGTAAGGCTAGTATTGTTTTGACCTAAGATTTCTTCACTCTCCACTGCCAGAGAACAGCCCATTTGTTGGTCTTGTTTACGGCTTGAAGGATGCTTTAGTTCATTGTTTTCAGCACTGCTTTCTGTAACTGGGACTTTAACTGCTAGGTGAAAGAGAGCATAGTCCACTCTGTAGGACTTCTGGGTAACCCTCACCATCTCTTCAAACTGCTGACCCCACAGAATTTCACTTGGAGTGTAGGAGGTGCGTGATTGGTGGAGAATCCCACTGCAGTCATCTGTGTATGTGAAAGTCACCACCAGGTCAAAGCAGTCTTTGTGTAGATCTTGCAGGCTCATTTTATGTAGAGGACTGCTGGCATTGATTCTGTGGATGATAGTCACTGGAGTGGCCAGAATGACATGACTGTTTTGGATTTCAAGGTCATGATAGGTTAGGTCGGATTGACCACTTGTATGCACTGTGTGCCTGACCAGCTGGGCATGCGTGGTTCCTTCTACCAGGTGGTTTCTACGGAAGTCACCCACTCGCCATGACAGGCACAGATGCCCATTACGAAGGTTTATCACGGCAATATTACTGAATCCGACTGTCTGTGCTCTTTTCCGGGCCGATGCCATTTTGGCAACAACGATCCCAATTACAAAGGTGTCTATGAAGACGCTGATGATGTCCTGTATGGTCACAGTAACGATGGCCTGCATGCAGTTCTCAGACATGCCGCGTGAGCCATATCCGATGGTAGTCTGTGTCTCAAGAGAGAAGAGGAAGGCTGCTGTAAAGCTTCTTACCTCATAGATGCAAGGCTCGTTGTTTGGGTCCCTCGTGTCACCATGGATCAGTGCGATAATCCAGAACAGGATCCCAAAGAAGAGCCAGGACAGGATATATGAGAGGGCAAATGTCAAGAACATGGCCCTCCAGCGGATCTCCACCAGTGTGGTAAAGATGTCTGTCACATATAAAAGACATTCCTCAGGCACATGGCGAAACACTATGTTGCAGCTGCCATCTTTGTTCACATAACGCCTCTTTGTGAAGCAGTAGCCATCATCCAATTTTACGTTGGAGTAATGCTGCTTTTGAACCGTTCTCGAGTTCATGCTGCCGGCCTAAAATAAGGAAATATAAATAGACTCATGTCAGAGTTATGGGATTGCTATTGATGGGGTAACACGGTGACCTTCATCAGATTAAACCTTGGGTGTCTTGGAAATATACTGCCCTGTAGACTAGGCAGTAGTTCAGCTTTACACACCTGGATTTCATATTCATGTACTCTTGAAGACATCGATTTGGCAGGTTCCTAAATCAGGCTTGGATACTCCTGTTTTAAATGATTCTCAAATAACACTGTATGGTGCCTGTAGTTATTCTGTCTGGTTCTAGTGAAACAAGGATATGGCTGCATTCAATTTTTTCCATTTAATATGTTTTTATTTTTTTAAATATTAAAAGATTAATTCATTCATTTTTCATAATTTCTTTAGTTCAGTTTTGATCTGGGCCATAACTTGCCTAATAAACACCGCGTCTGAGGTGAGGACCATCCATTATCCATTATAGAGCACCAATTCACACACAGCAGCAATTTATCCTAGCTAAACTTACAGACTTTTTTTTTTTTTTTTTTTTTTTTTTTTTAGATGGTGCAATGAAATTGCTCCAAGAACTCCAAGAGCATGTGGAGAAAGTTGAAGGTTTTTAATTAGTGTTCCTTAAGTGTTAGCGTTTAAGAGATTATAAGAGATACACTCTGGACCCACTGCAGACCTCAGGAGTATAAAGCATTTACTGAAGATCAATGAATGAATGAATCTTTGCATTCATCATCAGGATTGGTTGTTGTGGAATAAAGGAAGAGTCAGTGAGCTCTGGCCATTCCACTACAGTGATTTAACACCAGGCCTAATGGAAATAAAGACTTTTAGAAGGTCACCAAAATAAATGGAATCAGGAATGATTTCAGGAGTTACTGAGACATGATATACATTAAAAAGTCTGCACACCGTATTAAAATTGTCTTTTTTTGTGACAATAAAACAAAACAAAATGAATGAATGTGAGATATTTATGACCTTTAATGTGATGGAGAAACCAACAAAATGAATGTGAATGACAAATATGAATGATAAACTTGTACATAAACAGACAGGTGACTGTGCTCAGAATGAACTAAACACATTTTAACTTATATTTAACGATAATTGTTCTACACCTGTCAACATTCTGAAGAACCCCAAATAAAAATTAGTTGTACGCATGAGGACTTGCATAGAAAAAGAAAGTACTTAATCTCATTGTCTGAAAGTATCAGTCAACGCCGGGACTGGGGATCTACTTTGTATAAAGAAAATCATGGATAGCGCACAAAATCTAATCTATTTGGGTACTTGCAGGTATCTGATAGACAGCAGAAAATAAAGAAAAAACCTTCCAACATGATAATGTTTGAAGCACAAATCCAAGTTAACAAAGGAATAACTTCAGAAAAAAAAGATAAACATTTGGAACGGTCCAGTCAAAGCTAACTAATTGTAAAAAATATGTTTTTACTTTTTATCTGAATTGTGTTACTTGCTCTCATGTTATAAAGATAGGACATGATTGATCACAAAAACCTGCAATTATAACAGGGGTGTACATACTTTTTTTTCATCCACTATGCAAAGTTACTGTGACCCCTACTTTAGGTTGTAGTGTGCCCTTAATGTTGAATCAGTATCCGCAGGTCTTACCGTAAAATCCCGATTGGAATCAATCTAAGAAATGCTGTATATGATATGCATGGAGAGGATACACTGTTCATCATCAGTTATGACTCACAGAGTGAATCATAGAATAAAAACGTTTACAGGATGTTGATCTTAGTTTGGATGCATACTTAGTCTTTAATTTCCCATCATGACTCAAATGTTTATAATCTGTTAAAAATAAAGTTGATATAATTCAATTATATAGAATGACAGGTTTCATGATGAAAACATGAAAACAAGATGAGTCATGGCTATTAACAAATTGAAAAGTGAAAAACAAAAAAACTCTGCATTATTCTTCTTAGATTTCTCGTTTCTTTCACCCTCAATTTCTGTTTTTGTAACTCTATTTTTGTCTAGAAATAAGAGATTTATTTCACTGTAATCATTTTTTTCATGATTACTAACTACCACTGCTTCTATTGATAGAAAGTGTAATATTTTGTTATTGTATCCTAAACAGTGGGCACGGTGGCTTAGTGGCTTAGTGGTTAGAACGTTCGCCTCACACCTCCAGGGTTGGGGGTTCGATTCCCGCCTCCGCCTTGTGTGTGTGGAGTTTGCATCTTCTCCCCGTGCCTCGGGGGTTTCCTCCGGGTACTCCGGTTTCCTCCCTCGGTCCAAAGACATGCATGGTAGGTTGATTGGCATCTCTGGAAAATTGTCCCTAGTGTGTGAGTGAATGAGAGTGTGTGTGTGCCCTGCGATGGGTTGGCACTCCGTCCAGGGTGTATCCTGCCTTGATGCCCGATGACACCTGAGATAGGCACAGGCTCCCCGTGACCCGAGGTAGTTCGGTTAAGCGGTAGAAAATGAGTGCGAGTGAGTGAATGAGTGTATCCTAAACAGCTGCATTAGTGCCTGTTTTGGGAATCACATCGTTTTGGACTGCAAGACATTGCAACGTATTGCAGTGAGGACAGCTGAGAAAATCATCAGAGTCTAATTTCCCTCCATTATAGACATTTACACCACACGTTACTTCCGCAATGCCAACAGCATTGCGGATGCTCCCACACACCCCTCACACATACTGTTCACCCTCTTGCTGTCTGGAAAATGTACAGAAGGCCTTCACAATAGTGCAAACACATAATACAGAGCACAGTATTGTACCTTAAACCTACAGCCTCCTCAACACTTGGGGACTGGTCTGACACACACTCCCATACTCAACTTGAATAAATTGTTTATAGCTTTAAAATTATATTCAGCAAAATAAATTTAACCTTTAAAAGATACATAGATTTCAGAAAACTACGTAGAGCTGCCGCACATTTACTGTATTATGCTTGTAATGGGTCATAAGTAGAGAAAAGCATATTAAACAATTATATTTAATATTGTCTGCAGCATTTTTAAGGAAATCGTGACCTTTAAAATTGCAGTAACTGTCTTTTTAACTTGAGTATTGTTAAAACTGTGTGAACGTTTAATATCTATGACCTGTTGATTGAACAACCTAATCCACCCCAACAGACATATACAGGGCTCTCAAGTTTTGAAGACAGGCAAGCGTGACATCTCCAAGCCCCCTGCAGCCACAGCCCCACAGACAAAGAGAGAGAGAGAGAGAGAGAGAGAGAGAGAGAGAGAGAGAGATTATGACTGGTGTTGTTTATTGTGTTTGTTGCCTTTTTGGACTCCTTTATCATTTGTAATGTTGCTCCCATTTAAAACAGTTCAGCTCAAGCCCAGACATTTTTTGGGTCATGATTGAGGACAATGTCCCGTCCAAAGACAAGCTGTTTTGTGTTGAGGTTTTGTTCAAAACGACCATCAAAAATACCCTTGCTAATGAATACTGTATGTTGTTTTTTTCATTGGTTGTTGCGTTAAATCTTACCCAGATACAATAGTGCTATTTTCTGATTGGCTGTTGTGTCGCCTCTTTTTTTGATTGGCTGATAAGTGTCAGGCTCGACTAAGAACTCCAGGGGAGACGCGCTTGATTCCTGCCCGGTTCCATAGAGACAGCGGTGCGGACTGATACATTTTGGGCGCTGCGGCGTATTAAATATATGATAAATAGTCAGTTTTTCTCACTGAGTGAGAAATGAGCGAGTCAGTTTTTCTGCGTGAGAAATACGATGTGTGGCGGGAGAGCGTGACAAAAGACCCAAATGCGTGACTGTCACTCTCAATGCGTGACACTTGACAGCCCTGCATATATTTATGTGTTATTTAAGGTAAGTACACATGCGTATACATACTGTAAACTCGCATACATTTGCCCAACATACACACATGTTCATAAGTGACTATGTGTTATAGTGGATTTCAAAGGTAAGTTTAGACAGGCACACACACATTCTTATGTACCAATACTGATTTCTAAAGGTGGGTACACACACCTTAATATTTGTACTTACAGTATAAACTGTGTTCAACATGTCCAAATGTTCATATTTGTTAACACTGCTTTTCAAAGGTAAATCACAAACTTGCTTGTATGCCTTGTCAAATTAGGTATACATACAGAAACACACTAAACACACACAAATACAGTACAGACGTTACGAACGTGAACATATATTTTCTACAACAAGCCCACAGAAATTTAAGATGGCTATAGGATTCATTTCTAGCAACCGTGATTGATTGCACTCCCAGCTGGCCTTATACCAGGCCACAAGACCAGAATCACTACAGTCGCACAGATAAAATTTTATTTCCATTTCCTCTCATGAAACAGTGCCTGGAAGTGACAGATAAATGAGCAGGCCATGTTCGCTGCTGGCCGGCACCAGAGCTCTGTGGCTATGTTCAGATGCAGGCATGCTGCCTCTGAGTGGACCACATGGCCTTTCACTCACCCGATCCTGGCATGCCCAATGTTCCGCCTGCTTTTCCTACTCTTATTGCTGAAAAAGGTAATTAAGCGAAATTGTCTGCTATGTATCAAAAGATCTGTCTGACTTATTCTACTTTTTCTCTCCCTCTCTCCTTTCTTGACAACTTTGTCTGATGGACACTGACTATCGTCACCCATTTTTAGAAAAGTGTGAAATGTTTGTATACGTCTATTGGTACACAAGTAGTCCGAAGAGAAACGGTGTATTGTGTATGTGAGTAAATATGGTGTGTGTGTGTGTGTGTGTGTGTGTGTGTGTATGTGTATGTAGTGGCAGCGGTCAGAGGGGATAGAGAGAATTCATTCATTCTCTCATTTTTCCACAGTGTTTTTTCCTTCTGTCATAATTTTATTCATGTGTTCGGGTTGTATTCCTGTCTGACATTCAGTTGACGAGTACTCATTCCTTCCTTTCCAGGTCTATTTTAAGATAGACAATCTGGGAATGTTTACCATTTGTGACTTTCTTTACTTTCCCACTATTGCTTTCTTCTGCACTCATTGTCAATACAATTTATCATAATAGATCAGTTGCCTGGAGATACAAACCTCCTTGCAACAAAGCATGATCTTGGCAGGTTGCTGAATATTTAGCTGTTGCATGGCATCGCTTCTTCTATTCTGCGTAGCCTTCCTTTAATTCCATGCCAAAGTTAATATTTGTGTCTTCTATTTGAAGCATATTTAGGATAATTATTACCCCAGTACTACAATTATTACTTTCCTTGCTTCATTTTTATTCACATCTGCATCCCCATATCACATGCCCTCAGTTTTATTACATATTTATAATATCATTGCAGGTTTAGAGTGCTTGAATATACCTTTGCTTGCTAGCAAATTATAAATTCGGAAGTTCCAGTGTTCAGCACAGACTTACAGTATATTTTGGTTGTTTGGAAAACCTAATTGAGTTTTGATTGAGTATTCATTAATTCGTTTTCTACCGCTTATCCGAACTACCTCGGGTCACGGGGAGCCTGTGCCTATCTCAGGCGTCATCGGGCATCAAGGCAGGATACACCCTGGACGGAGTGCCAACCCATCACAGGGCACACACACACACTCATTCACTCACGCAATCACACACTACGGACAATTTTCCAGAGATGCCAATCAACCTACCATGCATGTCTTTGGACCGGGGGAGGAAACCGGAGTACCCGGAGGAAACCCCCGAGGCACGGGGAGAACATGCAAACTCCACACACACAAGGCGGAGGTGGGAGTCGACCCCCCAACCCTGGAGGTGTGAGGCAAACGTGCTAACCACTAAGCCACCATGCCCCCTTCGATTGAGTATGAATTATATTATTCATAAGCTATTTAGTAAATTATCAATTGTATTACTAGTTTTTCCATCTAGTAAATATAAAACCAATAGCCGAGAAAAGAAATCTTCTTGTCCCTGGGCTACTTGTCTGTCCACCACGACTTTGTAAGTACTTTGTGAATTTAGTGTATATTTTAAAAATGAGACTAGTCTCCCAAGTCACGCAACAAAATCATGCTTACCCTATTGTCAGGAGACTGTTTAAATCACAGTCATGGGATTCAAGGAATCAAATTTTCATTTCATACAGTAAATGACCTCTATCTTTAAAGTGGCTTATGGATCTCTAAGATGGATCTTTTTACGTAGAAGCATGTAATCTAATATAAAGCACTTGCTAAGCTGAGACAGAGCGACTCCTGCTTGGCTGCCTTCTCTTCTTGCCACCCACATCCCCTAGCTTCTGTGTTGATCCAGAACCCCGATGGCTTAACACTCCTTGGCGAGGTGTAAAGTGACTGTCATCAAGGTGGAATACAGAATTCTGGCCCATTGCTGGTCGAGGAAACTCCACACACAACTGGAGTGAGACGGGGCAGTGAACAGAAAAGATGGAAACTGGAAGCAGCCCAAAGTGCAATCCACAGGCAAAAGACAGATCTATTGCAGCCAAGCCACAACTAGCGTGCACTGTACTAAAAGCTAACCCCACCCTGGCACTAAACTGGCAAGTGCAAATCAGATCAAGAGCGCTGATGTAGGAACAAAAAAACGATATTAATATGAAAACAGTAATGACAGAAAACACAACTGGTCACAGATCACGACTCTCTGCTTCTTGAAAAATGTAGACCCTTTTTTCCTGGACAGAGTCAAAGCTTCGTCTGCCAGATTGTGCAGCATAGTCTCAGAAGACATAGACAGAATGTCAGCCTGGTATCCGTCCCACTTCATACTGGTAAAGACGCGTCTTAACTGACATAGAGCAGGTCAGTAAGATGCGCAGTTAATTTATAAAAATTGTAAACAGGTGTCTTCTTGTATCACCTTTGTGTCCCATCTTTTGTAATGACGTCATCACGTGCTGTACATGACGTCGGTCATCGTGTGCTGTACGGGAGTTTTCCCTGTTGGGTTCAGATGTTTGGATGTATAATCCTGATGTTAGCTGAAATTACTTAATAAGTGTTTCTGGAAGGTGATGAGGACTGGTTTGAAAAGCCCTGGTTTTTAGATATCCAGTTAAGCATCATGCAAACTGTATGTCCAAATCATCACACATACAGAACTATTTTTGAACGAGATTAACTATATTAGCTATACAATTTTCCATATTTATAGGGAACATTCATTCATTCATTCATTCATTCATTTTCTACCGCTTATCTGAACTACCTCGGGTCATGGGGAGCCTGTGCCTATCTCAGGCGTCATCGGGCATCAAGGCAGGATACACCCTGGACGGAGTGCCAACCCATCACAGGGCACACACACACTCTCATTCACTCACACACTCACACACTACGGACAATTTTCCAGAGATGCAAATCAACCTACCATGCATGTTTTTGGACCGGGGGAGGAAACCGGAGTACCCGGAGGAAACCCCCGAGGCACGGGGAGAACATGCAAACTCCACACACACAAGGCGGAGACGGGAATCGAACCCCCAACCCTGGAATGTGTGAGGCGAACGTGCTAACCACTAAGCCACCGTGCCCCCCTTTATAGGGAACAGTGTCTCAGTATTTGAAATCACATTAACACATCTGAGATACTCCTTGCTATAGTTTGAGGCAAGTGTCATATTCAGCATACAGTTTGCACATTGCTAAATAAATTGGTAGCTGTATGCTTCATCCTTAGAGCTCCAGTGCAGCACATTAACCCACATTCTATGGTTTCAAATTTAGCAGGCATTCAAACTAATGATCATTCTCTGTTCTATTGATTGGCATTGTAGGCTTTTTTAACAGCAGCAGCTGTAGTCAAGTGTAGCATTTCATATACACAGTGTTGAGTTTCCTTTCCAAAGTATTGGCAATGCTTTAAGTGCTTTAAATACAGATGTCCCATGTAGGACTGGTGCTAAATGCACTAACTAGGATTTTTAAACCACATCAGACTTTTTTATGGGCCGCAGGGATTTCCTAGGTTTCTTAAGGTTTAAAAGGCAGAACATTGGAATGAATTATTATTTTTATTGTTGCAATACATCCATATGATTGATATTGAGATTGTCGTCTACTGAATTAGGTTGTCTTCTTTTATTTTAAGGAGTAGTACAAAGTTTTTGCTGAACAGTTCTGACAGCCTGGAGGAAGTATTTTCTTTCCGAGATGAGTTATTTATATTGCTCAGTTAAAGGGAATTTGGTACAGTATGTAGTTTCTGAGATGCATAATTCCATGTTTCCCTATATAGTGATATATTTTCTCCCTAATTTGGTCTTGCCATTAGCTGCCAAATTGCTAACTCTCTTCTAACACATGATTGCTGCATGAGTATACAAAAACACATCAGTCCATGTTTATTCGTCTCTACTCAATTACGTGTTAAATTTAGAATCGATTTCAAATTGCCGCTACTTATGTACAAGTCTTCTAACACGCTACAATCCATCATGCTCTTTGAGATCACAAAACCCAGGACTTCTTGTAGTTTCCAGAATGTCAAAATCTACTAAAGGCGGTAGAGCGTTTTCGTATTTAGAGGCTAAACTTTTGCTAGTGGTTAGCACGTCGCCTCACACCTCCAGGGTTGGGGTTCGATTCCCGCCTCTGCCTTGTGTGTGTGGAGTTTGCATGTTCTCCCCATGCCTCGGGGGTTTCCTCTGGGTACTCCGGTTTCCTCCCCCGGTCCAAAGACATGCATGGAAGGTTGATTGGCATTCCCTAGTGTGTGATTGCGTGAATGAGAGTGTGTGTGTGCCCTGTGATGGGTTGGCACTCCGTGCAGGGTGTATCCTGCCTTGATGCCCGATGATGCCTGAGATAGGCACAGGCTCCCCGTGACCCGAGGTAGTTCGGATAAGCGGTAGAAGATGAATGAATGAATTATGAACAGCAGCTACGCTAATTCCGCTCCACTTTCTTCTCTTTTTCTACCCATCCCGTGGCATCTAGGGATTGTGCCAACTTCACTTGTGTTCCGTTTCTTGTTGATTGTAAACATTCAAAGGGAAATTACCAACTCCATGTGGTCTCTGAGGACAACAACGTCCTAATCAATACACAATTGTCAGAGTGTATATGATTGTATAAAGGACACTATTCCTAATAACACTGTCCGGGGTTTATAACAATTTATAATCACAGCCTCTAGTGTCACCCAAAAGAGGAGGGGTTCCCCTTTGAGTCTCGTTCCTCTCTAGGTTTCCTTCTCTTCCATCTAAGGGAGCTTTTCCTTGCCACAGTTACCTCAGGCTTTCTCATTGGGGATAAATACAAACACATTTAAAAACAAGTCTAATATTAATCTTGAATCTTTGTATAAATCCTTGTATTATGTTAAACCTTTTGTACTTTTTGCAGTATTTCTTATATTCTTATCTTAAAGCTGCTTTGAGACAATGTCCATTGTTAAAGGCGCTATACAAATAAATTTAAATTGAATTAAATGAAATGTTCAGACATACTGTATATAGACACAAACAGACATTGCACAATTACACGCTGACACGATGTGAATATCTCTCCCTTTTTCTCCAAAACCTGATTCTAAATACAAGTCACAAATCATTGACAGGTAGTGTTTCAGAAAGATTCTATACCTTCTTTAAATTATGATCGATGCATGCACGACCCACCCCTTCATTTCATACAGTCATTGTCTGCCGTTTGATTTCTCTACACCCTGCCGCTCGTGGGAAGTGAGATGGAACATGGCCTTCAGCTCCTGGTCATCTGGGTCATATGGCAGTATTCAGTGCTCCAGCACTGTCGTTATGTTTCCTGTACTGCTTCAGGCTCTTACAAGTCCATTACATGCCCACTTTGAACAAGCAACATTCTTCCAGCCATTCAGGGTTCACAGACACTAAAAACATACCATGATTTGCCCACGGTCCTGATTCACCCGTTCTGACCTTGACTGTTTCAGTGATCTGCAAGTTAAGTGCAAATTATTTAGCTAAAGTTTTACCAACAAAAGGATGTCATGCACTAGAACGTAAAGGCTATGTTTAGCAGAGTGAGATGTTGCGCAACATGAATTCAAAGAGAAAAACAGACTGTTAGGGACTGATATGGGAGTTAATTTAGCATATAATTAAGTGCATATGGCATCACGTCTCACCTCATTAATACAATATGAATTGATAATTGAAATATGTCAATTTATTTGACATAAATAAGGAATCTTATATACCCACATTCGGGGGTGCACTGTGGCTTAGTGGTTAGCACGTTCGCCTCACACCTCCAGGGTTGGGGGTTCGATTCCCGCCTCCACCTTGTGTGTGTGGAGTTTGCATGTTCTCCCCATGCCTCGGGGGTTTCCTCCGGGTACTCCGGTTTCCTCCCCCGGTCCAAAGACATGCATGGTAGGTTGATTGGCATCTCTGGAAAATTGTCCGTAGTGTGTGATTGCATGAGTGAATGAGAGTGTGTGTGTGCCCTCCATCCAGGGTGTATCCTGCCTTGATGCCCGATGACGCCTGAGATAGGCACAGGCTCCCCGTGACCCGAGGTAGTTCGGATAAGTGGTAGAAAATGAATGAATGAATAAATGAATGAAAAAATATACCCACATTCTTCATATACAACTATAGTTACATCTATGATTTAAAGTATTTTGAAGTATAGCGTGTTAATTTGTCATTCATTTCATTGTTGTCATTATGAATGATATAATCTTTGTTGTTGTAGCTGTTTAATTTCAGTAGATTGACAGTAGCTATGATTATTAAATGACTTGATTTGCTCTAGCATGATTACGTGATTTTTGGCTTGTACATGCCTTATTAATTAATAAAATAATCATTGTAGATCAAGAGACGTGTAATTGTTCTAGACAACTAGACTCTGCTATGCACATGCACACACACAAGCTTGAATGGTTAAGAAATGTTTAAAATGAAAAAAAAAACCCAGAAAAATAATGATGAATGTCAGTGAATGATTCAGAACACAAGCTGGTTTGTGGCATTCTGTGGTATTCGATAAGATTTATGGTGTATAAAACAAATCACTTGTATGAAAAATTTGACTTGTATATAATGGGTAAAAAATTATTTTGCTATAAGTATTTTTACAAAGCTGTAAAACACTTGGCTGTTTTAAGCTACTATTAATATCCAAACCACTAAATATTACAATTGTTGTTTTTAAGTTATTAACATTTGTAAATGTCAATCCGAAAACCTTGTCTTGTTTTGAGACCTTGAACTGTCTGTTAGTCTGTGACTTTCTCTGATTGAATGGCTTAAACTGCAGTCTCTTCATCTTGAAGGCAATCTACCCATGGCCCTCAGCCTACAGAGAGGGCATTTATTGCCACACACATGCACAGAAATACACCACATCCGATTCCCATCCTGACTCCAACAGGAAAATAGAAACCACAAACCCCTAGAATATAGAATGGTGTTGGACGTCTGGGCTGAGTATTTGCTGGATACAAATTCTTAACCGCACCTCACAATTTTTCTAATGCCAATCAACCGCAATCCACAGCTTATTAAGGCCGTGGGTCAATTTCTTGGTCACAAGCTGATGCTTGAGACAGTTTTATTGCTTGGCTGATTTGTTCTAATTCGCAGTGTCCTTAAAATAAAACTTAAATTTTTTTCTGCAGAAGTGCAAAGTCTTCAGACATCAAAACATATAGAAATTCACACACACACACACACACACACACACACACACACACACACCTTTGAGAGGAGAAGAAGTGGCTTACCTGAGATGTTTCTCTCCCTTGCAGATTATGAGGTGTGAGGACCTGTAAGAAAGACGACGCTCAATCTCCAACAACAGAGGCTGGATTGGGCAAGAATGTGTGAAAGAACCAACCCACCTGTACCTTTACTGAGAAACTGGCTCACATGTCAAAGAGGGTGAAAGTTTTTCTTTGTGTGCAAGCATGTGTTCATTTCTGTGTGTGTACACAAATTGAATCTCTTTTGTCAGGACAATCACCTCTATGCCAGTAGATTATAAAAATAATAGGAAAACTTGAATTCTTTTTAGAAACAGGCATGAAAGACAAACTGCATGTGCCTGCACAGATTGTTTACAGTATGTCTAATATTACACTTTGTCCTCCATCATACAATAACCTGTCCTTTATAAACAACTGAAGCATTTCAAGAACTGTAGCTAGAAAACAAGGAAATGGTTCTGGTATAGCTGTCAAAACAAAAATGTGATTACTTTTGATGAGGGTGAAGGAAGGTAATGCAGGAGTAATATGGGCTTGGAACTCATCAACATAGCCTTTATTAAATACTGGGCTAGACAATCATACAATAATGGTGTACATGTGGAACTACAACTGTGCATTATTATTATTATTATTATTATTATTATTATTATTATTATTAGTAGTAGTAGTAGTAGTAGTAGTAGTAGTAGTAGTAGTAGTAGTAATAGTAGTAAACAACGCTTCAAGAACAGGGCTTTTACTCTTGAGTCCTCTTGCCAAGTTGTTCAACAGAGAGGAAAATCGTGCTTGGAATGACTAAGAAATGTGTGTGTCTATTGTTAATGCCCTAATCCAAGAGACACCTGAGAGCTTGGGAGTGCTTGTCTTCAAATTGGTCCTTTCTTTTGAGTAGTCCCTCAATCAGATTTCAGCAATTGAGGTCTTTTGTCTTTCTGTTTACTCAGGAAACAAGGTTAGCTTTACTCGTACACAGCAGAGGGATGCATTGTTTTATGCATGGAGGAAATATGATACAAGTCTGTGTCCATTGGGTCTTTATCACCTGGTGCAAATGAAAATGTTCTTGCATGTTATTACACTAAAGGGTATTTTTGACATGCATCGAAAAACTGTTGAATGTGTGCATTTTCTTTAAATGTGCAGATTGGGAACTGTAGCATAAAGTTTAAGAATCTGTACAAATGTCACGGATTAGGTGTCGAAGAAATTTACACTGTGAGAAGCTCTTTGTACATGTAACAATAATAGTCTGACACCTGAGAAAAAAATTGGATTCATTTATAGAGCGTATTTATAGGCAGTAATTGAAGAACTGTGGGTGAACAGGAACAAATGTTTGAGAAAAAAAACAACAAAAATGTATTAATTTTATTTATTAAATTTGAGTTATTTCAACATGGATAATATCTTAATCCATTCATTCTTATGTTTAATGTTGTGGAATGTCTGCAAAACATATTAGTTCCTTATATATCGCCTGGTGCACATATATGTATGTTATATGTGTGTGTGTGTGTGTGTGTGTGTGTGTGTGTGTGTGTGGGGGGGGGTTAATATACAATACACAGTGTATACATGTATAGAGAGATAAATTAGGGTAAGCTATTAATTTACAGTTATATACAATTATTCATTCATTCATTCATTCATTTTCTACCACTTATCCAAACTACCTCAGGTCAACTCAGGCGTTATCGGGCATCAAGGCAGGATACACCCTGGACAGAGTGCCAACCCATCGCAGGGCACACACACACTCTCATTCACTCACGCAATCACACACTGGACAATTTTTCCAGACATGCCAATCAACCTACCATGCATGTCTTTGGACCGGGGAGGAAACCGGAGTACCCGGAGGAAACCCCCGAGGCACGGGGAGAACATGCAAACTCCACACACACAAGGCGGAGGCGGGAATCGAACCCCCAACCCTGGAGGTGTGAGGCGAACGTGCTAACCACTAAGCCACCGTGACCCCCGTTATATACAATTAGATTTTTATAATTATTTAGAAAAGTCATGGCTGAATGTAAAAAAAAAAACACATACACAATTAAAGGCTATGAAGTAGTACTGATACATCAGTGTCTTAGCAGTGTATTGTAGAGTTCATTAGGTTTATGGTTTAGGGAAAAAACTGGCCCTGAATCTGCTTGTTCTGGTGCAGATACTGAATACACACACACTCACTGTATAAACTACACGAGACTGTACAAATCAATCACTCCCTCAATTGCTGTTTTGCACACCACGTTTCAATACCTCATCCAACTGCTGCTGCTACAAAGGTTTGTATATGTTTACAATTGCTCTAGTTGCACAAAGTACTTTATAATGTACAGTAGGCACACTGGCCAGAGCTATTTTGTGTATTTGTCTTGTAATGCTTTGTATTGTCTGTTTGTCTTGTAGTGTTTTGTATTGTCTGTTTGTCTTGTAGTGTTTTGTATTGTCTGTTTGCACTGTTGTTTGTCTTGCACTGTTGCACTTAGTTGCACACGTTGCACTTTATGTGCTCTCGGATGCCCAAGAACCTAAATCTGGAGACATGCTCTACTTCAGTCCCTTTAATGTACTGTACATGGGGGGAGTCTGCTGCTGTTTGATTTCCAGAAGTCCACTATGAACTCTTTGGTCTTTGTGGCATTGCGGATGAGGATGTTAGTGGATGCCAATCCGCTGTTGCTGATCTGACCAAACACTGTTGTACAGTATCACCTGCATACTTATCTGCAGGGCGTAGAGGAATGGGCTTAGCATGCAGACTTGTGGGACTCTGGTTTTCAAGATGAGGGTTGAGGACATGTGATTACTCAGCCTTACTGACTGAGGTCAATTAGTTAATTACGTTCAGTTAATTAAGTCCATAATCCATCTGCATATGTGCAGATACAGAATTCACTGAGCTTAGTGATCAGTTTAGAGTGGACTACTGTGTTAAATGCAGAGCTAAAGACAATGAACAACATCCTAATGTATGCAGTGGTATCATATTGGTGGATGAGATGGAGGCTAGATGAAGAGCAGCGGAAATTACATTCTCTCTTGTTTGGACGGTGGGCAAACTGGTGTTAGTCTAGTGTAAGTGTAAAAATCAATTAGATTAGATTAGATTCAACTTTATTGTCATTGTGCAAAGTACATGTACAAAGCCAATGAAATGCAGTTAGCATCTGTTTGTGCGGACGCTGAGGAACCGCTAATGCCTTCCTGATTGGAGGAGGGTAAATAGTCCATGATTAAGCTGAGTTGATTTGATAATGCCTTTTGCCCTCTGCAGACAGATTCTTTTTATGATAGGTAGCTGGGTACCAGTGATTTGTTAGGTGGTTTTCACCAACCACTAAAGTGATTTTCGGTTTGTTGCAGTGCAGTTGCCATACATTACAAGACCAGAATGCAGTTTGTGATGATGTTTTCAATATAGAGTGCTCTAAGTTTTAAAGTTCACCATAATAATGATAATGATGTCCAGAAAGGAGGAGTTTAGGGACCAGGTGAGAATGAATGAAATATACAAGATAAAAAAATTCTTTAATTATATACATTTTGTAATTCATTGAAAACAAAATGATGTGACACTAGTGAATGGAAACCAAAATTATCAACCCATCGAGGGATGGATTAAACATCAAATTAAAAAACACAGAAAATCAACAGAACATCAAAGTAAAAAATAGAAATTATAGTCTGGTCCAATTTTATCACAGCAATTCATAAAATACCGCACCACAAAAATGCACCACAGACAGAAGCTTCTTAACGATGCCCTAATCTCCTCCCATACCCGGATTAGGGCATCGTTAAGAAGCTTCTGTCTGTGGTGCATTTTCATGCACCAAGAGGAGCCCACGTAATATTACACTGCATAAGACATGACAATGGCTCTGGGATTTCATCCTGGTACCTATCCACAGTAAGTACTGTATACAATTGGCTAGCACATGGAGGTCTGTGAATCCCTCCAAGGATATTCATTGGGTGATATTGCAGACAACACAGTGTTTGTCACAGTATCTCCAGACTCTTTTACAGTACATCTGTGCGAACCAGCTCTCATCCATTAAGAGAAATGGACATCTGTGGCAGACCGCTGCATAAATACTGATGATCTATGGGTTATGGTAATTGAGCTGGGCTTTGAGCAGAAGTCCCATTAGAGGATGTTAGTCTCTCAAGTCACCCTCATGGAGTCTCTTCTGACAGTTTGGTCAGAAACTTGCACACCAGTAGCCCGCTGGAGGTCATTTTGTATAGCGCTTCTCCTGTTACTCTTTACACAAAGGAACAGATACAGGTCTTGCTGCTTTGTTGTTGCCCCTCTATGACCCTTTCCAGCTATCCTTGTCTACTAACCCATTTCCTGGTATCTCTTCAATGCTTTTAACTGTGCTGGGAGACACACCAAACACAATTTGGACAGCATGCATGTGTAGATGTTCCTTCCTTGGGTAGCTGGACCACCTGTACAAAATAATAGGGTTGCAGGTACTGCTGCATGTATTTTATGCTTTGAAAGATGATAAACTGCACATGTGTGAGACTGGACCATACAAGGTTTGTTAACTAATGTACAAAGAACATCTTTTGTTAATAGCGTCACTGTCTTTGCAGGCTCTTAGCCTATCTGCCATGTTGTAATCTGATCAAAACCCTTAATGTGGTTTGATGATAAGGGAATGCACATTTATGTGGTCTATGTACCAAATATCTGGCCCTTTTTACTCTTCTTTACTTAGGGCATTTATTTAGAGCAGTCACCTGAGCCTGTTTTCACCAAGTCATAGCCAAGCCTCTGTTGCACCAATCTTTTGCGCTTTTGATTTTATACTGTGAGCATTAAACCATATTTGATGATGATGATAATAATAATAATAATAATAATAATAATAATAATAAATATATAACTGATAATAATAATAATAATAATAATAATAATAATAATAATAATAATAATAACAATAATAATAAGAAGAAGAAGATGAAGAATTATTATTATTATTATTATTATTATTATTATTATTATTATTATTATTATTATTATCAGTTTTATTTTTATTATCATCATCCATATATAAGTGGTAGTAGCAATCAAATGATGACTAATGTGTGTACGTGCATGGGTGTGTGCTTGAATGGTTCCAGGTATTTTGCATCTAATTGTTCAAAAAGATTCCCTCCTTTAAGTTATGTTCTTCAAACAAACACACAAACAAACAAATTGTCATGAAGACAAGTTTGTCTGTGCAGGGTCCTTGCCGGCCACCCTGCCGACTGTATATTCATTGACTGCATGGGCTCTGCTTAAAGGAGGGTCATTAACAGTTCTCACATGTAAACCATTAAGAGAAGAAAGGCTTGAAACAGGTTTATTTATGTCCTGGACTCCCAAAGAGCACCTACAAAAAAAAAGTTAATGATAGCAGTTCAAGTAGGCTAATGATTTTTGGTCAGACTTTAAATAGCTTTATGCATGTGGGTGTCACGAAACCATCCTGTTAAGGACCTGGTTTTAACAGTGTACTGTTCTGGTTCTACGTTGGCCACAACTCATGATCATTGAGCCTCTGTCCAAGTTTGATGCACATGTCTTGTTTCCCTAGTAACATATACTGTATATCATTTTTAATATTGTTTTTTTTGTTCTTGTAGAGGTATTACACCTGTTAGTGATCCATTTCTATGCTGCCTTTCACTGTTCTTTTATCCATGCTATGGATAATGATCATGACTTTTGGACCTAAAACTAGTGATGGCCGGTTCGTGAACGAATCGTTCTTTTGAACCGGTTCTTTTTAGTGAACTGGATGAACCGGTTCACCAATTCGGACTGATTCGTTCCAAACAGTTCGCGTCTTGGGTCAGCGCTGATCCACAAGTTACTAAAGTTACTCACTTTCGGTCATGCCTGACAGCCCCTCCGACTCTAAATAAACTAATATCCCGGAGTATATGTAACTCCTGTACACTGAACTGAGACATGTTGTGCTGAGAGAATTGTGAGCTCGAGCTGTTGATACTGCGCATGCGTGAATCACTGAACCGATACAGCGAATCATCAGTACACTGAACTGAGAACTCTGTTTCTTTCGGACTCGTCCGACATACTGAGAACCGACGAGTTCTCTGAATCACTGAACTGATACAGCAACAAATGTAAACGGTTATGATTTAACGTCTTATCAACGTATGAGTGTTTAACTCAGTTGCATTAGTTTTTTAAACAACTGATGGAGCGAAAGAAACATTTCAAAATTATGCTTTTTTTTGAAAGTTTTTGTAAGATTAGTTTATTAACTTTATATCTTTAAGACACGTAAAACACCCACGTTTGCACATCAATGCCTGTACTGAGTGTTTTAGTTGCAAGACTTAAATGTAAGAAACGTATTCAACTAAAGTTATGATTACAAAGAACTTTTCAAATGTGTTAAATTGATTGTATTAATATCTGCCGGCAGCGTCGGGATGGAGGAATTTACGTCATTACGTCATTGCGAAATACGTCATTACGTCAGGACATAAAAGAACTGGTTTTTAAAAAGATTATCCTGTTGCTTCTCACTTCCCTTTGATATAGAAAACTTTTCCAAGATGAATTTAGTGAGAACTGCAGGATCAACTGTTGGCTCAAATTTGAGCAGCTTTAAAGATAGAAAAGTCCGTGCTGTCAGTAAGCTGTTTTCTCCTCAAGCCTTAGCAGATTAAACAACTGTGGATGTTACCAGCTCAAATCACTATTCAGGTTCAAGTTCAAGTTCAAGTTCAAGTTCAAGTTAGCTTTATTGTCATTCCGCTACATGTTGAGACATGCAGTTGAACGAGATGTCGCATCTCGCAGGTCAAAGGTGCAACATACATACAGACATAAATATAAAACAACGACGAAGCAGGGGGCAGGTACGGACTATGCCATCAGTACAAAAAAAAAATACATTCAAGAAATAAATATAAATATGTAGACTATAACAACGCTTCCCTAGATATTGTACATGTGCAACAGGAGACATTCAAAGTCAAGCAGCTGGTAGCGGGCTAGTGCAAGATGCAATGTGCGACACGAGCATGTAAACATGTGTATTGTCTGTGGGGTTTGTACATCGTTTTAGTTTTTTGATGTGCCAGTGTGCTAATGCTGTGGTGAGTGCGGCTGGTGGCGGTCAGTTGGGTCACGTCACAGGAGGCCTGTGTGTTTTTCAGGGGTGGCAGTGGTGGTTTGAGTTCAGGGTTCTCACAGCTCAGGAGAAGAAACTGTTCCGCAGTCTAGCAGAGCGTGCTGTGATGCTCCTGTACCTTCTTCCTGATGGTAGGAGCTGAAAGATGTTGTTGGAGGGATGGGTGGGGTCCCCCACCATGCTGTTGGCCCTGCTGAGGCATCGCTTCATGAAGAGGGCAGAGGGGCGTTGATGATCTTCTCACTCATCTTCTACCTCTTATCCGAACTACCTCAGGTCACGGGGAGCCTGTGCCTATCTCAGGTGTCATCGGGCATCAAGGCAGGATACACCCTGGACGGAGTGCCAACCCATCGCAGGGCACACACACACTCTCTCAATCACTCACACAATCACACACTACGGACAATTTTCCAGAGATGCCAATCAACCTACCATGCATGTCTTTGGACGGGGGAGGAAACCGGAGTACCCAGAAGAAACCCCCGAGGCACAGGGAGAACATGCAAACTCCACACACACAAGGTGGAGGCGGGAATAAAACCCGACCCTGGAAGTGTGAGGCGAACGTGCTAACCACTAAGCCACCGTGCCCCCCTTCAGATTATCAAACAAATTTAAATATTAGTCAAAGATAACACAAGTAAACACAACATGCAGTTTTTAAATGAAGGTTTTTATTATTAAGGGGAAAAAAATACAAACCCAAATGGTCCTGTGTGAAAAAGTTTTTCAGCTTTTGTGCTGTAGAATGTAAATTGTCTGCCAGTATTTTCTGATATGCTCCATTCATCTTGCCATCAATTTTTACTAACTTTCCTGTGCCACTTGATCTCAAACAACCCCAAACATGATAGATCCACCACATTCACCTTGTTAACTCCAAACATAGTGTTTATGGGTGTGACTATAAAGTTCATCACTCATGACTCACTCATTTTGGTCTCATCACTCTAAATGACTCTGCTCCAGAAGCTGTAAGGCTTGACTAGGTGCTGCCTGGCGTACTAAAGGCAGACCTTTTTGTGGCATAGAAGCAGTAACGGTTTTCTCCTGTCAGCTCGGCCATGCAGGTCATTTGTGTTCAAGTCCCTCTATTGTGCTCCTTGAAACAACGTCACTACTTTTTTTTTTTTATTATTTATATTGAAGTTGTTTGTGAGTTTTTCTTTACATCCTGAACAATTCTTCTGGCAGTAGTAGGTGAAATCTTTCCTGGTCTACCTGACCGTGGCTTAGAGTTAACAGAGCCTCTTATTTTTCAACTATTTATCAGAGTTTAAACAGGTTTTTATATCCCTTTCCTGTTTTATAAAGTTCAACTACCTTATAATACAGGTCCATTGGCAGTTCTTTTTTCTTCCCCATAGTGCGGTATCCAGCCAAGTCAGTGCATCACCTCATGAGCTGAGAAACTCACTGACTATTTATGCACAAACACTAATTACAAACATAGTGAGTCACAGGTGTGGAAACTTCCCTTTAATTATCATTTAAACCTTTGTGTGTCAAACTGTGTGTTTATAATGTGGCCAAACGTTCAAGGATGTGTAAACTTTTGATTAGGGTTGTTTAGGTTGTTTTGTAGCACGTTCGCCTCACACCTCCAGGGCTGGGGGTTCGATTCCCGCCTCCGCATGGTAGGTTGATTGGCATCTCCTGAAAATTATCCAAACTACCTCGGGTCACGGGGAGCCTGTGCCTATCTCAGGCGTCATTGGGCATCAAGGCAGGATACACCCTGGACGGAGTGCCAACCCATCGCAGGGCACACACACTGTCATTCACTCACACACTACGGACAATTTTCCAGAGATGCCAATCAACCTACCATGCATGTCTTTGGACCGGGGGAGGAAACCGGAGTACCCAGAGGAAACCCCCGAGGCACAGGGAGAACATGCAAACTCCACACACACAAGGCGGAGGTGGGATTCGAAACCCCAACCCTGGAGGTGTGAGGCAAACGTGCTAACCACTAAGCCACCGTGCCCACGGTCATGTTTACTATTTTTTAATAAATGTTAATCACTTACCATCCACCACCCACCCTCATTATTCTGTTTGCTTGAATTGATGCTTGAACTGATCCATTGCACTTATACGTGCAGTTTCCAGTTGCACTATAAATACCATTTGTTTTAGTGTCTGAGTAGAAGTTTACTAGTCTTGGACTCTCTTCATTCCTGAATTAGGCTTTTAGGGCTTCTTGTGGTTCAAAAGGATTTTTGTTGGAATACATTATATTAGAATTCTGCATGACTGTTTAAACAGGAAGTTTTTCTTCTCCCTCTGCACACTATAGTTCCCCTTCCTGTTACTATTTGGAAAATGATTTTCATAAAGAATGCCTGACAGCCTTGTTTTCATTTGCGCTGTGGAGGACCGAAGTACACTGATTAACTTGAGCACAAGCTGGTGGCAATGCTAAGTGTTGCCTTGTTTGGACTGTCTTATGAGCCGTTAAGCTCACATGAGGCCTCTACCCAAACAATGACTATAGAATAGAGTGCACGAAGACAAGCAACACTAAACACATGGTGGGAATTTTCAGCTGTGCCATGCTGTGCCATATCTGTCAGTGCCCTAATGATTGAATGAAACAGTACAGACTTTTTCCATGCCTTCTGTTCTATAGACATTGATTGGTTAGAAGATTTTTGTGAGTTTTATGGTTCATTAGATAGACCAAACAAGTCAATACTTAGCACTGATTCAAAACAAGTCACCTGCCAGTTTAAGTAAAATAAGTAAACCTTTTTACTTTCAATTATACATTAGAGGGAAACATCAACTCACTGAATATAGCTGCAACTGTAACATATCAGTCACTGAAATTGACTGTTCAAAACATATAGATAAATCTTAAACTAAGTAGGTTTTAGAACTAAAGTGTGCCATGTGCCCATGCTAAAGACTTTGGCACACGATTTCTGATTTCTGTATGACCACACTGATTTTACGGTGCATGATTTGGGTGCATAAAACTTAAATTCACACTTAAATGTAAAAGACTTGACTTTAATTATAACCTTCTGTCATATAGTTAGTGCTAGCTTAGTTAAGTTACTTTGGCTTAGTGGTTAGCACGTTCGCCTCACACCTCCAGGGTCGGGGGTTCGATTCCAGCCTCCGCCTTGTGTGTGTGGAGTTTGCATGTTCTCCCCGTGCCTCGGGGGTTTCCTCTGGGTACTCCGGTTTCCTCCCCGGTCCAAAGACATGCATGGTAGGTTGATTGGCATCTCTGGAAAATTGTCCGTAGTGTGTGAGTGTGTGAATGAATGAGAGTGTGTGTGTGTGTGTGCCCTGCGAGGGGTTGGCACTCCGTCCAGGGTGTATCCTGCCTTGATGCCCGATGACGCCTGAGATAGGCACAGGCTCCCCGTGACCCGAGGTAGTTCGGATAAGCGGTAGAAAATGAGAGAGAGATGAATCTCCCATTGGGCACCCCAATGTACCACTCCAAATACATCTCAATCACTCAAGTGCTAAAAGCCTAATTTGTTCATGATTCTTTTGTTTATTGTCAACATTACAGCTTCGGGATGAACAGAAACCAAGAACCTAATAGACATGCATCAGTTTGCTTATCACTTAAAAAAGAGCAAAATTAGATTCTTAGGCCTATGGAGATGGAATGTGTAAGCAGATCAGAAGCTGCACGTATTTTCTTTTGGCACTTATGTTAACAGGTTAGAACATTCACACTGCATGCTGAAGCGGAGTGGCAGCAAGTAGCAGGAGCTGAGCTGAAGCAGAATTCAAGTGAATTTCAACATAAAAGTATAGAATTGATGTCACATAAAGCAGCTTTACGGAAGTATAAAAACAAAAGTGCTTTGATTACAAAAGTCGTACAAATGTCTCTATCGATGAATACATTAACACTGGTTCTTTGGATACTATCTGGTGGACCTGCCAGCGGTGAGTTGCAATAGTCCTGTCTTGAAATGACAAGAGACTGAACCTGAGCACCTGAAGATGTGTGCTGTTAAGTACCTACTGTAAGCAGCATGTGGGGACAAAAATGCCTGAATCCTTCTGATGTTGTAGAGAAGAAACCGACATGATTGACAAGCAAGTAAAAGGGACAGTTGATTGTCCATGTTTACCCCAAGGTTGCGAGCTGTGACTGAAGGAGAGATCAGATCATTGTGCAGGGATATTGCAAAATCCTGTCTTGGGAATGAATCCCTGCGATGATCAGCAGTTCAGTTTTACTGGGATTGAGTTTCAAATGATTAGCCACCATCCATAATGATATTTCCACCAGACATGCTGAGATCCGAACAGAAGCTGTGGTATCTGAGGGCAGGAAGGAGAATAAGAGTTGAGTGTCATCAGCATAGCAGTGGTAAAAGAACCCATGTGAGTAAATATGTTCACCAAGACAGTGAGTATACAGTACAGTGAGAAAAGGAGAGGACCAAGTGCTGAGCCCTGTGGGACACCAGTGGAGAGTTTGCATGGAGCATACAGTATGTCATTCCCCTCCATGTTAACTGCTATGAGCACAGCTCATTTGTTTAATCAGTGTTCGAATTTAGTTTCCTGGAAAATACAAACAAAATTCATAATGTCGACAGCCAAACACTTTCTGATAAAAACTGCAATAATCTTACTGAGTCGACTACAATTTTGTCATGCTGAATTTTATTTGAATTTTCAACACCAAAGAGTTTTCTCTTCATGACCAACCTCTAATATTACTGCTATCCTTACACAAGAACAGAGGAACTGAGCATTGCTTCGAATTTTCGTCTAATAAAATGATGTATTTGTGGCTCTTCTCATGGAGTACAGCCTCGCAGCTTTAAATCACTATGCAAACAGACTGATTGTGCTCTCTCTCATACCTGTGCCAATGGAAAGAGACAGAAAAAGAGAGAGAAGGCAGTGCACTTACAGTAAAAGATGGGCACTGGTTTGCTGTTATGTAACCATGTAACAAGTATAAAAAAATCTTGTGTATGTTCTTTTGAGATTAATTTTTTTCTCACGCTGCCAAAGCAGACAAAGCAAAACGGCCTGAATAAGCAAGAGTCAAAAATAAAGGGTATGAAATGAACTGCAGTTGTTTTTTTAATTCACGGCCCTGACCCTGTTCTCTGGTCATAGTTGCATCATACAGTGGTTGCTTTATCTATAGTTTTATTTTTATTTGCTTGCACAGTCAGTTTTATCAATATTATCACACACACACACACACACACACACGCACACACACACACACAGCTTAGCTTTGGAAAATATGCTGCAGTTTTTCTTTGTAGATGAAACTGTTTGTTTTTTGTGTTCACATTTATTTTACGATGGGTTTACTATGTCACTGACGTTATCTCATCAGAACTGAAGACTTGTAGATAAAAAAAAACAAACAAACCTGAAACTGTTTTTATATACAGTTTATAAACACTGTGCATGTCATTACACTATGTACTGTATTGCAGTTTATTCGCCTGTTTCCTGGCTTTGGATGCTGCCTGGTGTCTGATTCCTTGAGAATCTGTCCTCAGTTGAACTGGGTCAGTGAGCGAGAGACTCAAATCTGACACACACATACACACAAACACACAGAGCGAGTGAAATTCAGCCCTGAGGCTTACGCTGAAAGGGAAATCAGCTGCTTAGGAAGAACAGAAGCTTGGCCAAACTTACCACACTGTCTGGCAGTGTGGTCTCTCTCTCTCTCTCTCTCTCTCTCTCTCTCTCTCTCTCTCTCTCTCTCTCTCTCTCTCTCTCTTGCTCTCATTCAGCCTTTCTGCCTCTCTCTTTCATTTTCACTAGAGCTTATTTTCACTTACCTAAACCCTTTGAAGCTGTGTTTCTCATTATGGTCAAAACGCTCGTACCGTTACTTTAAATCACAACTTTCCTATGCAGTATAAATCAGAGTAAACAGAATAACAGTTAATGAAACCGTGACACTGTTGTTATTTTCATTAATACTAATACGAACAGTAGTGTTAATTCTAGTGAATTCATTGACCATATTTCTACAGTAGTTAGAAGAAAATGGATGAACAGAATGAGGAAGGAAGGATGGATGATTGCTTTGCTTCTAATTCACAAGAAGTCATCTTTCTGCACTGGTGGCTGTAAATAATGCTTTTTTTTTTTTTTAATATGATGAGATGTTACATATCATGATGACTGGAAGTGATTGCTTGATTGTGAATTGCCAGAGTGGGCATGTGGTAGCCTAGTGTTTAAAGTGTTGAGCTACCAATTAGAAGGTTGTGAGTTCTATCCCAGGTCACTCTGGGTTAGGGTGTCTGCCAAATGCTGGAAATGGGAATGTAATGATGTTAAAGCAGAGGGACTTTGGCCAAAATTCTGTTAATTCATGGCATTTGTTGGTATCATGTTATTCGTTGGGCATTTTTAAAAAAATTCTTAAGTAAACTCTCTTCCCATTTGTCTGACATGTCAGTATTAAAAGTGTCCAAATGTTTATTTTGATCAAAGTCTGTAGGCTGATTTGGTTTAATTATGAGTATGAGTATGAGACAATAGATCAGATTATTGGCATATAGATATGTTAAACGTCTTAGAACACAGCACCTTTTTTTTAAACCCAACCATGGTTCAAGTGATTATTCATTCATTCATCTTCTACTGCTTATCCGAACTACCTCGGGTCACGGGGAGCCTGTGTCTATCTCAGGCGTCATCGGGCATCAAGGCAGGATACACCCTGGACGGAGTGCCAACCCATCTTAGGGCACACACACACTCTCATTCACTCATGCAATCACACACTACGGACAGTTTTTCCAGAGATGCCAATCAACCTAACATGCATGTCTTTGGACCGGGGGAGGAAACCGGAGTACCCGGAGGAAACCCCCGAGGCACGGGGAGAACATGCAAACTCCACACACACAAGGTGGAGGTGGGAATCGAACCCCCAACCCTGGAGGTGTGAGGCGAACGTGCTAACCACTAAGCCACCGTGCCCCCAGATTATTTTCATTAATATTTTCAAAGGATTTTTTTACCGTCTTAATACAAGATGTACTCTTCCTTCGGTCTGTTAGCTACTGTGCAAATAAATGAGAGCATGCTACAGTAGCTCAGACTCTGGATCAGTAGAAAACTTGCCATTGTTTACAGATACCATCGTTTACTTCAGTCTCTGTTATAAATGTATGTTTTATCCCCTTTTAGAACTAATATTTGCTCTATCCAAGTTGTTGTCATGGGTCATAGAAGGGCTATGGGTCACTCATACAAAAAGATTGTTGCTTTGGAACCTTGAGGCGTCTAAAATGAATTTTCTCCAAGAAAAAATTGTACACAGATCGATATATGTGAAAAAAAAAGGCATTATAGCTTAACCTCCTTAAGCTCTCAGGACTCATTGTTTGACTCATTGTCTCATATGACTCATTGCCTGTCATTGTCAAAGCTGTCATAACTGCATACATTTCATTTTAGTTGAGTGTATTTACTGAATCATTCATAGTGGTTATGGAACAATATGCTTTACATGGATACCTAAATAATAATTTGGGATTGAAGCAGTTAAGAATTTGACTTAGTGACATAATAACAGTCTACAAGACAGTCTTGTTGTTTTAAGCAATAAAAGCGCCCTCTTGTGGGTTTTTATATAGTTGACACAGATATTCTATAATATTAAATATCAAAAGTTGATTGTAATTTTTTGTTATTAAGATTCGATGAGCCCTAAAGACATTTGTCAAAGATCTTGCCTTGTAGTCCTCGGCCTAAATATGAACCTCAACACCTCAGATCTTGTGTGTATGTATCAGACTTCATATACACACTTTGGATAGAAATTGTCACCATACCCCTTTTAAAATCACAGTTTTTTTAAAATGAAAATGAAGCCAAGATAAATAATGTCAGAACCTTTTCGACTCTAAATGTTGAATTACAACATGTATTTGATTTTTTTTCTTTCAGCTGCTCCCTGTTTGGGATCACAGTGGACCACGTGGTCCGCATATTAGATTTGGCACAGGTTTTATGCTGGATGCCCTTCCTGACACAACCCTCCCATTTTATCCAGGCTTGGGACCGGCACTGAGATTTAACACTTCAGTGGCTGGGTTAGCTTCCTGTCCGGGAATCGAACCCGGGCCGTGGCAACGAGAGCACAGGATCCTGCCGCTGGACCACCAGGAGGGCGAAAATCACAACATTAAAAATTTTTTGGAGAAGAAATGAAAAACGAATAAACTTACAATAACCTACTTGCATAAATATGTCAGTCCTTAACCTAATACTTTGTAGAGCACCATGTGATTTTATTAGATCACTCAGTCTTTTTGGGTAATTGTCTATCAGCATGGAACATCTTGACTTGGCAATATTTTCCCACTCTTTCTTGCAAAATCATTTTGGAGCCATCAAATTGTATGGGTATGTCCTGTGCACAGCCTGCTTTATTTCACCCTAGAGATTTTTATTTGGATTCAGGTCTGGCCTCTGGCAAGTTGATTCAAAAACCTCTTTTGTTCAAGCCATAACTTTGTTGATTTGGATGTATGCTTTGGATCATTGTTGTGTTGTGCTGGAAGTTGAAATTCTTTTTCATCTTCATCTTAGTAACAGACAGTAAAACCTGATGGTTTTCTACCAAAATGGACTGGTATTTATAGATATTTATCATTTCCTCCACCTTGAGAAAAGCCTCAATTCAGAACAAATAAAAGTAGCTGTTAAGCATGATGCTGCCAACACTATGCTACACTGTGGGTATGGTGTTCTTTTGGTCATCGAACCATAATGCATTTTGATAATGCCACATGGTCTTGACTGATTTAGCTGAGCTTGGATGTTTTTTTGTTTTTTTTTTTCTGTGCAAGAATATGATTGTTGTTGTCACATGCAGAGAGGAGTCTGTACTTTTTGCATCATTTAAGGTTGCTGTATGTCTTCTGAAATCCATCCATCCATCCATCCATACATCCATCCATCCATCCATCCATTCATACATCCATCCATCCATCCATCCATCTTCTACCGCTTATCCGGGGCCGGGTCGCGGGGGCAGTAGTCTAAGCAGGGACGCCCAGACTTCCCTCTCCCCAGACACTTCCTCCAGCTCTTCTGGGGGAATACCGAGGCGTTCCCAGGCCAGCCGAGAGACATAGTCCCTCCAGCGTGTCCTAGGTCTTCCCCCAGGCCTCCTCCCAGTTGGACATGCCCGGAACACCTGAACATGCCCGGAACAGATGCCCGAGCCACCTCAGCTGACTCCTCTCGATGTGGAGGAGAAGCGGCTCTACTCTGAGCTCCTCCCGAGTGACCGAGCTCCTCACCCTATCTCTAAGGGAGCGCCCAGTCACCCTACGGAGGAAACTCATCCGGGATCTTGTCCTTTTGGTCATGACCCAGAGTGTACTTGAACTCACTAGCCAGACTCAGAGGGATAGCTCACTGCCCACACATACACAGACACACATCTTCCCTGCCAGTGAGCCTAATGACACACACACACACACACACACACACAGCTCAGTGAGGGTAGTAACATAGATCGACTGGTAAATAGAGAGCTTCGCCTTGCAGCTCAGCTCTTTCTTCACCACAACAGACCTGTATATCTTCTAAAAGCTTCCCTGGAAAATTTTTAACTTCTTTGTTTTTTTACTATAAATTTTTGGATGGACATCCTGTTCTTGTGGATGTCACTTCATTTGTTTGTTGTTGTTGGCTTTTATGGCGTTCCATAATGTTTTTAATTGTTGTTTACTTATTTTGAGGGTGGACGTGATTCGCCTTGGTTTCTTTTTTTACATCACAAAATCCTGTAGGTGTGGACTTTATATTTCTATCGTATTTGAGTACCGTTTATTAAAAAAAGAATTAAAGTTCATGGATATTATTATTATTATTATTAAAGCCACAACTGCAGCTCTTTGGCAGTCCTGGGGTTTGAATTTGTAGCCTTGCAGTCAGAAATCTGATCATGGTACATCAGAGCTACAACATGGAGATACGTGATCTATAGCCTACATGCATACTGTAATTATTTTATTTTTTCTTTAGGTTCACCAAATTCTCCAATACTCTAAAGTAGCACACAAGTCTGCTTTTATACATTAACGTACAGTCCTAAGAGCACGCTTGTGCATTTCAGATGTGCAGCCATCACCAGCTCTGGTGGAAATTCTGCGTCATTCTTCTACTCACAAATATATTTTATCAATTAACTCAAGATGTATACAAGCCGTTTATGTTCGTCATTCTACTGTACCTTATTACATTGATTGATTGACTTCACTGCGATTTTGTTCCTGTAAGGAAAGTTAATAATAGGTCGGCGTATAGAGAAGGGCAGCGCATGCATTCCCTTACCAAAGTATTTAATTGTTTCTTTTGTATGATTCATGCTGTCCATATGTGACAGAGACGGTGGTCTATGGGGACAGGAGAGTGAGTGAGAAAAGATAGTGAGGGTTAAAGGGGTCCTAAAAGCCACACACATGGCTTTCCTAAGCTGTAAATTTTATGGATAATTTCTGATGTGGTTACAGATTTACCCCCCAGTCCCCCAGCTATATCCAGCAGCTGCAGGTAATTACCTCCACACTCTCCTGCATTTCTCCCACACGCTCTCTACATTTTCTTTTGGCACACACACACACACACTTATGCCTATACCAATGTATATTCTCATTCACACATGCATTCTAACATACATACTGTATACTTTCGGCTTAGAACACGTTTCTTTTATTTTGCACTGTTATTCAGTATCTTCTACCTTCTCTTCAAGTGATTTATTGAATCAGCATTTACACCCCATAACACCGTCAGCAGTCTTTTCTGTTTTGCAATAGCAAGTAGAACTCTTTCAAATTGGAGCCATTTTTATTTATCTTTATTTTTCCCATGTGACTACAGTATATCCTTGATGGATCCACTTTTTTAATTAGAATACTGAATACTGAATACTGAATACTGAATGAAAATCCACTTGGCAAGGAGAAAGCTTCAGTATGTTGCACAGTCCTAACTCTCTAGGCTATAAATTAGTAGCTTTTGTGATATAATACGATAGATAGATAGATAGATAGATAGATAGATAGATAGATAGATAGATAGATAGATAGATAGATAGATAGATAGATAGAGTGCACTGACACTTTAACACTTTAACTCTGGACTTGCACAGCACAGTACCACTTTATACACCTTATACACACCATACTGCACATGGACACTTTAAGGACAATAATTAAAACCATATGTGTTCATGTATATTTATGTATATACATTATTTTTCACTTATATTTTTCATATTTTATATAGAGAGTGTGTGTGTGCCCTGCGATGTGTTGGCACTCCGTCCAGGGTGTATCCTGCCTTGATGCCCGATGACGCCTGAGATACACAGGCACAGGCTCCCCGTGACCCGAGGTAGTTCGGATAAGAAAATGAGTGAGAGAGAGAGAGTCATATTTTATATGTTTTTTTATATGTTTATAAGTTTTTTTTTAATATAGTTTATACTTTTTTTTATTTATCTACCTCCTTTTGGTCATATTTTTTTTTATCCCAAATTGGATTCCTTATGTTTGAATACCGGACAGATGCAAAAAGCATTTTAATGCATGTCGTACTCTGTATGTATGTGTACTGTATGTGACAAATAAAATTTGATTTGATTTGATAGATAGATAGATAGATAGATAGATAGATAGATAGATAGATAGATAGATAGATAGCTAGATAGATATATCATGCTGCAGACATTATACGAATATCCATAATTTTGCTATATTTCGTCAGTTTTCCACATATCTACATGTTTCTGGGTCTGAAAAAGACGATCAATTATCTTTATCAATGAGTGTGTGTGTGTGTGCCCTGCGATGGGTTGGCACTCCGTCCAGGGTGTATCCTGCCTTGATGCCCGATGACGCCTGAGATAGGCACAGGCTCCCCGTGACCCGAGGTAGTTCGGATAAGCGGTAGAAGATGAATGAATGAATGAATTATCTTTCTCTCACCTCAGCCAACGTGTATATTGCAGCAGGTGGTGCCATTCAGGAGAGTGTGCCATTATTACAACATTTAGGTGTCACATCACTGTGCATGGAATAAACTTTAAACATAACTACATACCAAACATTTTTTTTTTTCCTTCTGGGTTATTAATAAAAATTGTCCATACACAAAATCTGTTTGCCCTGAGTACCCAGGTTGCTCCGTGAACACACTTACTACTACCACTCACTTCTGAACACTAAATTATTCATTTTGTTTAGTTTTACGATTTACATGTGGTGTGAATACGCCAAGGTTTTTACATGATACTAACCTGCTGGCAAAATCCAAAAACATACTGTAATCACGTTAAGAACCTTTTGCCGTGTAGGAAACGTGAAGGTCTTGAGAATTTTATATGAGGCATGAGACTGTTATTTTCTTGTCATTATGGCTGCATGTTTGCAGTGTTCTCATTTTAATTTTCCAATTTGTTTTTCTATTATTTTCAGAAAGCCTCAGCTTTTTCATTGTAACTGGCTGCGTTGCGTGCTTTCATTCTCCCCCTCATTCATTCCCTCACTCCTAAGACCTGTGTGAATCAGACAAATTATTTTTTCCTCAGTTCGTCAGTTCACGTTAAGTCATAAAATGATTTCTTGCCCGTATCACAACAGCGGCCAAACCAACTCATTAGACGCGTGTGTGTGTGTGCGTGTGTGTGTGCGTGTGTGTGTGTGTGTGTGAAAAAGTGAGAGTGAGTGCCATACAAGGAGGTGGGATCAGAAAACGTTTTTGTCATCACAAAGACAGAAAGCATTATATTATTACAGTATCTCATGGAATCCAACTACCTGTAATATTTTCCATCCTGCTAATATTTTCCATGATATTCTCCCACAGCCGCTCAACATTCTCCCACATATTATATCATTTAATTGTCCGGCAGTCCTTTCTCGCACAATAATTATTTCTAAATACTACATTGATAGGATAAATCAGTCTTTTTAAAGCCCAATTCTAGTTTAATGTGTTTTTTTATAAAACCTCATTCAAAACAAAAGATGCAGATCACACATCGCTCTCCAACCTCAGACTGATTAATGCACTACAGGCACTCTCTAGAACGCGCTGTAACTTATGTATGAAATCATCATTTGCACGCACGTCGTGACGTTTCTCGTTAGTTCTTAAGCCCGTTTTTTAAACAACAGCTCAGTGATGCGTGCAAGTAGCAATTTTTCTCCAGTTCTTCTATGCTGACAATTCATTAACAGAAGGGCAAGTTGTGTACATTTTTACTTTGGTCAAAAAAACTTTTGTTGAAGTTTTTTAAAACAAATACCTAATCACAGAGCAGAGATTATGAAAGTGAGTCATACTCACAGCCTGAGTGATGACTCATCTTGAATTTTCTGTCTCTTGTCTTTTATGGTTTTATAGACAATATTTATAATTTTATGATGGCTGTCATAAGACATTCCACGTAACTGTGATCAGACTCCAAACGGTCCCCTACATTTTTAATTTGTTTGGTATCCACACATGTAATGTAGGCCAGGCATTCAATTTAGCGGTTTTTAACATATTGCTAATTTTTCAATTCGAAACACCTGTCTTTCACAATTATAGGAGATTTTTTTTTTTTAACTGTGCTACATCTCATAACACAGAAGACATCTGTCAGCTTACTATAATTAAGCCAATAAAGTAACCAAAGCATGTATATAGCTAAAGCTGTCCAAGTTTAGCTGCTAAGCACTTCTGGGGTCATGTAAGGTTGGTGTGAATCAGTTCATGGCCTGGATTCTCACCCCGTGTTCCTCAGTGATGATGTTGCTGGCAGTCTTGGTTGGTGATTGGCTGCTGTGTAACAAATTGAGATGGAGGCTCTTTCTCTCGCATACGCTTTCTCATATTCATCACTCATCACTTTTACCAGTTTCTTCAGCCCCATCGAACCCCCTGGGGCGTCAACTGGAAGCGGCTACAACAGCATACTCCCAAAACTACCCCCCTCCCCACTTCGCCCCCACCTTCACCCCTTGCTGAGGATGTACCTTCTAAAATCTAATTTAATGTGATTTAGTGTGTGTAACACAAAGCCTCTGACTAGTGTAAATAGAAAGTTTTATTAAAACAGATGAACAGAGTCCACAACGCAATCCCACAGGAGGTATGAGAATAGTAATACAAGTCTGTGTAACCCCTCTCACTCACTCACTTTCTACCGCTTATCCGAACTACCTCGGGTCACGGGGAGCCTGTGCCTATCTCAGGCGTCATCGGGCATCAAGGCAGGATACACCCTGGAAGGAGTGCCAACCCATCACAGGGCACACACACACTCTCATTCACTCACACAATCACACACTACGGACAATTTTCCAGAGATGCCAATCAACCTACAGTACCATGCATGTCTTTGGACCGGGGGAGGAAACCAGAGTACCCAGAGGAAACCCCCGAGGCACGGGGAGAACATGCAAACTCCACACACACAAGGTGGAGGTGGGAATCGAACCCCCAACCCTGGAAGTGTGAGGCGAACGTGCTAACCACTAAGACACAGTGCCCCCTGTGTATAAACCACAAATCAGTAATTCTGTTTTAAAACCCAATTTAAGCGTCAAAACACGATTCACACAGTTCAAAAATAACCAACTGGAAAATTGTCTAGAGACTGCGACGAGCTGCTGAAACAAGAAACAAGACTAAAATGGATGTACACATCGCTGTCTGGTCTTATCCGGAAAGGGCTGATTTCAAGTCAAGATTTCAGCTGATTAAACATTTTGGATTAAGTGGTTTCTGTTTAATTGGAGGGGGGAACGGTGGCTTAGCGGTTAGCACGTTGGCCTCACACCTCCAGGGTTGGGGGTGCGATTCCCGCCTCCGCCTTGTGTGTGTGGAGTTTGCATGTTCTCCCTGTGCCTCTGGGGTTTCCTCCGGGTACTCCGGTTTCCTCCCCCGGGTCCCCGTGACCCGAGGTAGTTTGGATAAGCGGTAAAAAATGAATGAATGAATGAATGAATGTTTAATTGCAATGAAAACTTTTGTGGATATATTTTGACACCCCTGATTTACTCCAAGTGATGTCACTGTGTGTATCAAGCATGTAGCAAGTAGTCATCCAGCGCACAATGATGATTACTGCCAAGCTCAGCTTTATTAGTGACTCAATCAGACTTTCAGAAACAAAAGACATGAAAAGATTTCCACGATATTTGCTAACAGCAACATCAGGTATTTCACCATTTAGTAGGAATGGAAGAATTTATTAACAGAGATTATAACATTTAATTCTCAGTCAACTTTCATGAGACCGATAAATTGAATAAGATATGAGCTGTATTTACAGAGAAGAGAGGGAGAAAAAGCTGGAGACTGTGGCTTCAGTTCCCTGGCAATGTCCTGACACATTGTTACCCTGACAATCAGCAACTGGATCCAGTCATTAAAGATAAAACAAAACTGGAGCTGGTGATGCGTACAATTGGCAGTAACTTAAAAAATAAACAGATACATTGAGCCTGAACATTGTCATGTTGGGATGAGTTCCATAAACATAATTGGGACTAAAAACCCAACACGTGGCACCTAGTGACTGGTAAAGGACTCATGTAGTGAATCCAGGGCATATTTAGGCCAGAGTAAGTAAGGAGTGTCAGCCCTTTGTAATGGTTAGAAATTTTTCCCACACTGGGTGGGTTTTCAGGACATTGTGCTTCTGTTTCTCCGTAAAATGAGTGAGAAAAATTAGAAGCTGGAACAACTTTATAACTGCTTTAATGTAACAGGAACTAATTAATAACAGCACTGCCTGTTACTTGCGTCTTCATCACCTCCATTAAAAATAAAGACAAAAAACGAGATAAGGAATTACTGAAATAGCTTTCGCTCAATGAAGCGCCCCATTAGAAAACACTCACTCACTCACTCATTCATCTTCTACCGCTTATCCGAACTACCTCGGGTCACGGGGAGCCTGTGCCTATCTCAGGCGTCATCGGGCATCAAGGCAGGATACACCCTGGACGGAGTGCCAACCCATCACAGGGCACACACACACACACTCTCATTCACTCACGCAATCACACACTACGGACAATTTTCCAGAGATGCCAATCAACCTACCATGCATGTCTTTGGACCGGGGGAGGAAACCGGAGTACCCGGAGGAAACCCCCGAGGCACGGGGAGAACATGCAAACTCCACACACACAAGGTGGAGGCGGGAATCGAACCCCCAACCCTGGAGGTGTGAGGCGAACGTGCTAACCACTAAGCCACCGTGCCCCCCACGTTATATCCAGAGAACCATAATCATTTGACAGCAACTGTCCTGATAACTATCACACTGCTTGCAGCGCAATTGGGCATAAATTCTCATTACTGCATATGATATCTTCGATTACATTAATTTACGATATGATATGGTCTTGTCTTTTTCCACAATGGTTCATGTAAATTGTTACCAAATTAGAAAAAGTAAACTCTGTGAACTTTAGCATTACTGCACATTGTTCTATTCAGTTATGCATATTGTATTGCAGTGTATGTCCTGAGTTACAGAGTCTTTCTCAGACACGTCTGTGATGGCCGGAACCCAGGCTATGAAACCCAGGCTATATCTTGAGATATCACAACTCCGGTTAGGTTGACATACTACTACTGAACTCATTGTTCTTGAAAACTAAAAACCTTCACAGATTTTGACACAGGTAGGTTTATCACACACGACCTACGTGTCCTGCTTTTGAAAGACTGCTTGGATCCAGGCCAGCCATGATAGAATGGGACACAGCGAGATAGACAGAGCAGTCACTAGGCGCTTGCTCTTTTCCATTATTATTCCTAATGAAAGAGAGAAACAGAGTGCATGCTCGGGTGCGGCAGCGTTTGGGCACGCTCCAGCTAGAACAACACTTGCGGTTTTGCGCTCGCATGAAGTGGAGCAGTTCCACATTCTGGTGGGTGAGCATAACGAGGAACTGACCGGAGGAAAGAGGCAAGACAGAGGATGCTGGAGAATAAAAAGAGTGCTAGAATGAGTGCACACGGGGAGAATGCAAGAACGGAACAGGCCGTAATGTCTAAAGCAGAGCACGTGGTACAAACAAACAGGCATGGAAATTCAAAAGCCAAAAAAGAATGAAAACAGAAGACAGTGAGAAGAGGTTGTTGCTTAAGGAAAGAAAAAGGCTGACGATAATAGCCTGTGCAAAACAGATGTATAACACATGCATAAGAACTATGTCAGAAAATGATGTCACCGACTGTGTCGATCCAAATGGATAAAAGCGGTGATTGATCTCTGGTCATAGTCTAAATAAGAAAATGATTTTAAATAGGGAAGAATATGATTAACAGGTGATGAAGTTGGTATTCATTCTTTCTTCTTGCCTTTAAGTGAAACCTTGAATCAAATCAGTGTTAATATTAGATACAGTAAACATTTTGTAGGAATATTCTACAATAAAAAGGCACTGGCGACAGTTAGGTCAGGGTGATTGGAGACCCTGGAGGAACTGAGGTGTTGGTGCACAACAACATTTATTCTGTCACAATGCCCAGACCCCAAACCATCACAGAGCCAAAGCGTGTGTATGTCCGTGCGTGTGTTTGAGATTGTGGAGTGTAAATTGATCCAACCCTGCAGCGATACCACAGAGTAAAAAAAAAAAAAAGTCCCTTCAACACCACAGGAGCCTGGAATGTGCATAGTTTCCACTCACTTTTTTTCACTCGCATTATAAAAATAATTAAAGGGGATGTTGTGAGGGCTTGGAGTGGCCCTGATGTCTTCCTCCCCGAAGTCTGCTCTGTCATCTCGGCAGGGCTTCTGCTCTGTCTCCACAGGTCAGCTCACTTCAAACAATACACCACAGACTGTGATGCATCTACTGCTGAGTCAAAGTCAAAGCACTATGTTCACACATGATTGAGGAACCGATAATGCATGCAGTAATTACTCAAATGGCTCTAACATTAAGTTTTCAATGTTAAACATTTATTGCCTCTGTACAGTCGATTAACTTAAGATCTTCCTTAGGTAGCTTCAGCAGGATGCATTGGTCTGAATAAAATTTAGCAGTCTGTTTTTTATTGACTCGTGTTGTTTGTCTTAAACTTATTCACTTACTCTAAAAACTAACTACCAGAGCAGTGTTGACATTGTTCGTGTTGCTTCTTTTTATTTCAATTTCCTTTTTTAGTAATTAAATAGCAATCTGCGGTATTGCTGGCAGGCCGTCGCTACCGCTGTCATCTTCGTATAGTAAACAGATCTCTTTGTGGTTTCTATGTGTGACTAGGATGAGGCAGTGTGCGCCTCACAAATACCTGTCTTCATTCAAAACACATTAGGAAGCAGTGTATTCATTCTTTCCAAAGTGAGGTGATGCACCCATCTGGTATGGAGTGCTGGGGCTATGGGCGGCAGTGGCGGGAATATGAAAGTGTGTGCACTCTGCTACTAGTTAACATCCATATGTAGCTCTGCTGGACAAGGGGCTGGCCCTGTGAGGCCATAGAGCGGCCAGGCCAGCAATGAAAAATGAAACGCGACAGCCTCTCATGAAAACTCACGTCCAAAGTATATCCGCTTGCGTGTCTGGTGCTTGAGCTCTGCCGTTTTTTCTCCTCCGAGCAGCGGTTTATGTGTCTGTGTGCATGTGTGTGTGTGTGTGTGTGTGTGTGTGTGTGTGTGTGTGTGTGCATGAGGGAGTGTGAGACAGAAAGGAAGAGCAAAAGGAAATGTGTTCTTCACTGCTGTAAGTGTTAATGAGTTAAGTAATAGCAGCAAAGGCATCACATGAACAAGCCTATGCTGAATAGAGGTTCACACGCTACTGCTGCTGTGGGAAAGCCTTCAGAAACACCAAAAACTGCAAATGGTTCCAATGCCTAAAAAACATGTGTGTTGACAACAGTACTGTTCATTTGTTTACAGATACTGACGGAATCCCTTTCAAGAAAAAGGGACCATGAAGCCATCTTTGTTCGTAAAGATGTTTTCTACCTTGATTTGTTACCTATACAGTACCTTGACCCTGATTTGTTAATTCTAGCATAAGGATTTCATTTTGATTTATAAAGCATATCTACAAGTCCCTCTGGATTCAGGAATCTTCCAAATACTGTAAATGCAAATAGATAAACATCTGATCTGTAACACCAAGTGGATAAAAATCAATTTCCTGTCACATTTAACTGCTGAATAAGGTATAACACCTGAAAAAAAACTCTAAAGCTTAAGTTGGAGATGCAGTACTGGATGTCAATAATTGCTGAATAGTTAATGAGTGTAAACTGTTAAACCCTATTTATTGGTTTACCCACTTTTGTGTTCAACATTTCGAGGTTTCTCCCTGTGAACAAGCCAGTGGGCACTCTGAGACTTCACTAGGCTTTCGACAGTTACTGATTAGATCCAGATGCTTAATAAAGGCACACACACACCAAACCTACAAACACAGATGCCCTGCCACAGGTCTAATTTTTCCATCAAGCTGCTCCTTTGCCCTGCAAATCTGGCCAAAGTTGCCTTAAGGCACTCCTTCATCATCCTCTCTTCAAAAGCAATACTATGGCTGATACACTTGACTGGCAATGCAAATGAAGCAACTGGGCAGCAGGTTCCTTTTTCCCTAATCACTTCAACAATAAAATGTAACCAAACATGAAGCTCAGATTCCAAATCCTTACACCATATCTGCTGACCAAAAAAGCAGTGTTAATGCTGTGCGTACTGAAATGCTGTAAGGACTCAATAACACTATATTTCAGTTCGGTCATCTAATTTGCACACTGCACACTGTCACAGCAGATCTCTACAATTATATTGCTTGAAACGGCTTAAATTTAATACACACTGTTACAGTATGAACCACACCTACTGTATGAACAACATGCTTCAGAAAACTCACAAAAAAATGAGTTTTATTACCAGCATCATCAACATCGGTCTAAAGCTTATCGCTTATTTAAACATCCATGTACTCGTTTTATCTTTTGTCGGAGAACTTGTAAAGAAAGAATTTATTAGTGATCAGTTGCCGAATGAATGTTTTCAATATTTTCAATATGCTATTTATGTCTCACACACCTGGATGAAAGCGTCCACCTTCCTTCGCATATACAGTATGAGCTCACCGACCCATGTCTGGGTAGCATCACTGTGGACAGTGTAAGTATTCAATCCCTCCTACCCAAAGAGCATGGACGGTTTTTCTCCCTCGGCTTGTGGTCACATGTAGCGTAGCTGTAGCATTCATGGCACTGCAACTTCACTGCTGATCCCTTTATGAGCCTTGTGATAGAACAAGGGTATATCAGGTATTCTGGCAAGCGATTTCTTCTTACAATCTAGGTTTCTATTTATTTTTCTATGGCATCTATATATTTAGCAACTTGTTCAAAGTATGTTATTCACTGTGCAAGGTGAAAAATCATACATAGCTCACAAGGCTTTAGACATGTTTATGTATATTTACATTTACAGCATTTAGCAGACGCCCTTATCCAGAGCGACTTACTTTTTTTTTATCTCATTTTTGTTTTATATACTGTAACTGAGCAATTGTGAGTTAAGGGCCTTGCTCAGAGTCCCAGTAGTGGGAACCTGGTGGACGTAGGAACCGAACTCACAACCTTCCGATTGGTAGCCCAACATCTTAACCACTAGGCTACCACATCTGCATTTACACTGGATTTATCTCCGCACTTTTTAGAAAGGTTGCTTAGCTAACATAAAATAGACAGCAAGCAGCTAAAATATAAAAGTGACGTGACATACGGCTGTATGTACGGCTGGAAGTACGGTGATCCATACTCAGAATTTGTTCTCTGCGTTTAACCCATCATAAGTGCACACACACAGCAGTGAACATACACACACACCGTGAACACACACGGGCAGCCATTTATGCTGCGGCGCCCGGGGAGCAGTTGGGGGGGTTCGGTGCCTTGCTCAAGGGCACCTCAGTCGTGGCCGGCCCGAGACTCGAACCCACAACCATAGGGTTAGGAGTCAAACTCTCTAACCATAAGGCCATGACTTCCCCAAATAAACAATATAATAATAATTTTGATATATCAAGCTCAATTTCCCAGATGGGATTCATATAGAGTATGAGTAATATTATGACAGTCCAGATTACACATACAGAGGAAATGCAAGGTCACATTAGTTTTTCAGAACATGCTGTATTGCTTCACAGAGATGGTTCAAGTTCTCCCGTTATCTAACTCAGATGTAAATTCTTGATTACTTTTATAGCACTTGTTACTGTTTAGAATACCACAATATTTGGTTCACAGAATTGGACAGTTTAGGGTTCATGATTCATTTGATAAAATTCCTGTACAAGGTGTTTAAATATCTGAAAACAGCATGTCTATGCAGGTTCTGTGAGATTTTACACAGGTCTGGAAAAATACATCCTAGGAATAGACAATAATAACAAGGCAGGTGGTGCATTAAAAGTCTACGGCACTGAACATTGTGTAATATATATTTTCGATTATGTGTGTGCATGTGGTCCTTTATCTTATTTATTTTTAAGGTAAGAAAGCAAGATGTAAAGCTCTCATGAAAGAAGGAAGTAGACCGATTTTTAGCTGAAAAACATGTTTTTCCTAATTATATGTTGCTATGTAATTAAACATTTGGCACATGTAATGAAGTGGCATGCCTATGAAATTAATGCCAGGATTCTGAACCTGATCTGTTTTGGCAGCTGGATATTCATTTACATTGGCTTTGATTATGTTTTCTCTTTTGTTGTCAGCAGATTTTTTTTTAAAGAATCTGTGGATTAAGAGGTGATTTTTCCATGACATTAAATTAGCCGCAAATATAGACTTTGTTAATTGACTTAAACTAGTCTCCCTTTGCACTCCAATATATATATCAACTAGATTTGTAAAGTTTGTTGCGACAAACTTTGATGTTGGCTTTGACGATGCAAGTATTCGCAACGGATGGTGCTTTTTGGCGGCAAGTGGACATAAGGATTAGTGTTGCTTTTGGAGGCAAGTGGACAGAAAGCTAGGTTTCCAAAACATTTGGAGGTAAGTGGAGACAAGCATGTGACATCATCCAAATACTCCTGAGGAAGTTCCCCACATTGGGCTGATTGTTTTGATATGTCACTTGTCCATGTTGTGCTAATTATTGATTTTCACATGACATCACGTGACGTGAGCAGAATACACGTGAGGCACTTCCCCTCATTGTGCTGAGTGTTTTGATATATCACATGCCCATGTTGTGCAATGGGCATGTGACTTCACGTGACATCATCAGAATACATACACGTGAGGAAGTTCCCCTCATTGTTCTGAGTGTTTTGATATGTCACATGTCCATGTTCTAAAACGTTTTTTTGATTTTGCATATTTTGGGGGCGGGGCTGCGACACAACCAGAAGGCCAGTCGGTACACCAATTTAAACCTTTGTTCACCTTAAAGGAGCTGGCCGAGTTTGGTGTAGATAGTTCTAAAGCTTGCCGAGTTATAAACCTCCAAAGTTTATAATGGGAGTCTATGGGAAAAAAGGCCACTTTGAGACCCGGTACCGGAAGTACCGGTACTCGGATCGCTTAGAAAAGTAAATGCAACAAACTTCAGACCAGGGTCTGACCAGGGTCTACAACATATCCGAATTTGGTGCATGTGGCTCGAAAGCCCTAGGAGGAGTTACTCTTGATAAATTTTTGTCTAAGCTTAAATACTGTAGGAAAACAGAATGTTGCCAAACACAAAGTGTTTTTTTAACAGGATGTGGTAGCCTATGATTAAGGTGTTGGGCTACCAATCGGAGGGTTGTGAGTTTAATTCCAACGTCCACCAAGCTGCCACTGCTGGGCCTCTGAGCAAGGCCCTTAACCCTCAATTGCTCAGCTGTATAAAAAAAAGAGATAAAGATGTACTGTAAGTCGCTCTGGATAAGGGCGTCTGCTAAATGCTGTAAATGTAAATGTTTTAAAGCTCACTGTTGCTGTTAACTTTTTAAGTTTTTGACTAATAATATTGTAAGAATTGTCAGGGGAAAACATTTTTTTCTAATAACTATTAGATACCTAGAGCAACAGGTCTTTGTTTAGTTTAGATATTGTGTATGCTACTTGTATGTGCTGCATACAAAAAATAAAAACTATAGTCAGATCGTTCTGGAAAATCTGTCGTGTTTCCACATGAACATAAGCACATTCCATGTATTTGTATTGTTTGTCTGGATACCAGAATTGCAGTGGAACTGTTCAAGTAATTGGGAATGTTTTATATCGTCGCTGTCAGACGGAATCCTCGTATCTCCAAAACCGTTATTTTTCAGGAAATTAAAAAAACGCCGTACCTTATCTGCAGTGCACAGGGTTTAGTCCGCGCTGCAGTGGATTGTCTTGCGCTAAATTCCTGTCCTCAGACGAGCACCAGAACTAGCGGGGGTCAAGATTTTTTTTTCTTTGAGCCCAGTGTTTTGAAGACATTTACCTCAGAAGACGTGTTGATTCGTTGCGACTCTTCTTGAGGAGAAATATGCCGTGAAGCTCTCCCGCGGAGTGAGGAAGAGGTGGACAGTTGAAGTGTCCAATGGAGTTATGAGATTTGCACTCAAGCTATTTTCAAGACTTTAGATTGGTTAATAACTTGTAAAAATAACAGACCCACGTGGGGACTGACCAATAGCATCGATATGTGAAAAAATATGAAATTGACCAAATTTGGACATACGAGGTTTCCGCCCGACAGCGACGATATGTTTCTCTTATTGTGCCTATTTTCTCTTAAATGTTTCTCTTATTGTGCCTATTTACTTATTCAGCACAATTCACCAATTCACAGCGATTTTCTCCCTCCCAGCTCTAGGTTATTTCCCCTTTACTGTACATGACATGACTGGGAAAGGACCTGCATACCAGTGATCCTCAGAGGGTGGCAGTATGATGCCAATGACCATGCCTTTTATACAGTTACCTTGCACTGTAATTTGTTTAACTAAACAAAGGTGCTACACTATCAAAGGATGCCATCCGTAAGTATAGACGACTCTGGTGCAGTAGAAACAAGTGAGGTTCTCAAGACAGGTTGCAGGCCAACTCAGCAAATTTAAGAACTCTAGGATCATAGATCAAGGAGTGTAGACGACAACTTAAATACTCGAAACAGAAAAATGGTTGTTTGTTCACACTGTTACTCAGAGGAAACAAATGTATCACCAACATCATCAGAAACACTCTAAGGTACACCATTCTTTCACTTTCTATTAACCCTGCACTTGTAGTGTTGTCTGACTAAGTTGTCTGACTGTCGTCTGTCTGAGTCAGACGACAGCGCTCCATTTTGGTAGCCAAACACATTGTTTGTGAGCATGTTGGTATGGATTGTAGACCTCAAAGCTCACTTAACAGTGTATGGCTTGAATTAGACCACACTGAAACAGTCTGTGATCCAGGATTAGTCAGGAGTGCACACCCTCAATGTTTGCTTCTTATTTGTTCCACAAACTGTTTTCTTGATCCGTACACAAATAATGCGTGCATGGCATTTGTTCAAACAGCTTGTCATAATTTGACAGTTCTGTCCACAGATGCTTGAAAGAATCAAGGTCAAACGGAACTTAAATCCTTAAACAATTAGCTAATTAATAAACAACAACAAAACAGAAAACATACATAGAGCAAGAACTTTTGACCTCGGAATAACCAAATCTGTATGCGAACTCCTTTGCGTCACACCTTTCCAAATCCTCTACAGCTGAAAGCAGTCACCATCTCTACACATAGTGTCGATCTCCCAGAAAAACAAAAAGGTCTCCTGCCAAAGCTAAAAATATCTGCCAGGCACAAAACGAGGCCTGAGCAAAAAAAAAAAAAAAAAAGCCACATTTTTGTCAGTTCATGCCTCCAGGTTCATGCCTCCAGGTCTAATCTCTGTAATTAAACCTAACAGAGGTGTGAAGCAGAGCTCCTGGCCATATTTTTGTGCTTTTTTTCTGTTTCTTACTTTATCTGTGTAATTTCCCTCTTGTTCCTGTCAGGATTTGTTGAATGCCACTGCCTGAACCCAACACTAAACATTGTGTTTGGAAGTATATCTGATGAGTGTGAAAGTGTGTGTTAACACTCGGGAGGTTAGTAAAGGGTTGGATTTGCCTGCACATTTACTGGAAAGGGAAAAAGGGAGAAGAACCAGAGGAAGGAGAAATATCTTATTACATGGTCTGTGTGTGAAGGTCTTTTTTCCCTTTACACCAAAACTGCTAATTGAATACAGTCCAGCTGGAGAATAATAAAAATACTGGTGTTTAAAAGAGCATTTGGAAAGAGAAGTAAAAAGTAGGAGAAAATGGCAAAAGCTACACTTTTCCATTCAGCCATCACACCTGATTTATCTGAAATATTCCTGGAAAGCTGGAAAGGCGGCCACCAGCACTGTGTGCAGCATAACAGGCAAAAAACCAGGGCTGAAAGGGCCCTTAATCATAGAGCTCACAATGAAGGGTCTGTGGCTTCAGCACTGTATTTCCACATATTAACATAACCACAAGAGGAAACATTTACAATTAAAAGTATTAATAATATGTGAAAAATAAACTAGGCAAAAACTAGACGCAGCTGTTCCATCAGACAAGCAGAAAAAGATTATCTATGTGCTTTTTTATGTAGCACTTTTTTATTGAAAATGTTTTTGTAAAATAATGAGAATAAATTAACCTTATTTATGCTTAGAAAATCGGATTTAAGTATAAATAATGCAAGTAGCTAAAGGTGTGAATGCATACAATGAAAACACAATTGCGATACAGTATTAGATACAGTTTGGACCAGAGAGTGTGGTGCCTAATCTGTAGGCCAAAATATGGGTTTGTACAGTAGAACTTCTAATAACTATCACTAAAGCTACAACCAGTAGACAAGATTCAGAAAATAATAAATCACTTGATACCAGACAAAGATATGGCCAGAACTGTCAAATCACCAAAATCATGTCTACATGGAGATCTGCAGTACAGCATTAATTGTGTTTATATGGTTCATGCTGGAGGGGGCACGGTGGCTTAGTGGTTAGCACGTTCGCCTCACACCTCCAGGGTTGGTGGTTCGATTCCCACCTCCGCCTTGTGTGTGTGGAGTTTGCATGTTCTCCAAGTGCCTCGGGGGTTTCCTCCGGGTACTCCGGTTTCCTCCCCTGGTCCAAAGACATGCATGGTAGGTTGATTGGCATCTCTGGAAAGTTGTCTGTAGTGTGTGATTGCGTGAGTGAATGAGTGTGTGTGCCCTGCGATGGGTTGGCACTCCGTCCAAGGTGTATCCTGCCTTGATGCCCGATGACGCCTGAGATAGGCACAGGCTCCCCGTGACCCGAGGTAGTTTGGATAAGCGGTAGAAGATGAGTTAGTGAGTGGTTCATGCTTATTTTTATGAAAATGTGAGTTTCATATTAATATACCTGATTTATCAGACTTTACATAACGTTGTGTGTAAATGCTTGCATTTTAGCCAGGATGAATTAAAGAGTGCTTCAGGAAGGGTGAAGAACATAAAAAACATTTATCATATCAAATATCTAATGACCCCTAATGTGAGAAACCATAAAGAAATGTGTGAGAAATGTTCAATATATATATATCATACTTTTATGATATATGGATGTGAAAATATGAAAAAAAGATGCACATTTGTCTATTAAAGTAAAAAAAAAAAATAATAAAGCACTGGGAAGTTCTACAAAGTTTTAGAAGTGTGGAAATGTTCTGGAAACTTGGTACATTTAAAAAGATAGTTTTTTTCCAGAATGTTCCAGATCTATTTTTCTAAATTTTTTCATGCTTCGTAAGCATGCCTAAATTAAAACTTTAGTGTTTTTCTTAGATCAACATCAAGAGGCTGTAAGCATCCAGCAGATGAAAAGTGAAAGACAAGACGAGCCTAAAAGTACACTGTGGACCTATTTGCTAAAATTTGGGGGAGTTTTCTACAAAATTTTATTTTACTCTTTTGCATGATGGTACAATAGGGAGAAGGGCCATGAAGCTTGTTATACCAAGAATTGACCACTCATGTAACTTTCTTCATGGTGAACAGTTCCAAATATCAGTATAGTGGCAAAATGCAACTGCTGTCATGTATACAGATCATCCTTCACCTGTCACCCGAGTGCCAAACTGTCCTGAGCTTCCTGTAACTCATTAGTCTGGGCAGAGAGCAGCAAGTCAGAGAGCCATATTATTTCAACCAAAAACTGAAAGCTTGTTCAGAGATCAAGTCCAATGGTCCAAAGTCCAGTGGAACTTCATTCATTCATCTTCTACCGCTTATCCGAACTACCTCGGGTCACGGGGAGCCTGTGTCTATCTCAGGCGTCATCGGACATCAAGGCAGGATACACCCTGGACGGAGTGCCAACCCATCACAGGGCACACACACACACACTCTCATTCACTCACGCAATCACACACTACGGACAATTTTCCAGAGATGCCAATCAACCTACCATGCATGTCTTTGGACCGGGGGAGGAAACCGGAGTACCCGGAGGAAACCCCCAAGGCACGGGGAGAACATGCAAACTCCACACACAAGGCGGAGGCGGGAATCGAACCCCCAACCCTGGAGGTGTGACACGAACGTGCTAACCACTAAACCACCGTTCCCCCCGCCAGTGGAACTTGCTAGATAAATTGAGAAAGACACAAGACACAAGGCAAGGAATGTGTCACCAAGTCTTTTTGAGACTTTTTGAATCACCTGTAGCCTGAAAAAGTGCCACCTCTTTAGTGAACTCATCAAGGAGCCTGCTGTTTCCATAACGGAAACAAGTACCATGGGAAAAATCAGGTGCTTTTTTTTTTACTGCTAAATGCCGCTCACTCAATGTACTCACTATACATCAGATTAGGCTTTATGAAAGTTTAACACAGCTCCAGATAAGGATTCTGCAAATAATGTCTTCTTTCCTAAACTGTCAGAAGTAAGAGAATGATCCAAAGTGAGCAGATTTTTGATATTTACTATATTCATTTTACTTATTATACTTATGTTATTACTTAAGTTAGTAGTTTCTAAACTTTGGAAGCATTAGTAATATAAACAACACGTACTACTAATGAACAATACAAAGCATTAAAGGGCGCCATTATATGTTTTCCTTTTAAATGACTAGTCTTATACACCACAGTATTTGTGTAAATACTCCTGCAAATAAATGTACAAATAAATTCATATCCAGGCTGATTGTTTGCTACGGTTTACAAAGTTTTAAACAATGTTCCAAATTATTAAGACACAATTTCGTAATTAATATTAGATAAAAACGCCACCCTAATGAAAGACACCCAGTCCCACATTAATAAGTCAAGTCAAGTCACTTTTATTGTCACATCACCACAGCACATGTGCCTTGCTGAGTGAAATTCTTAGGAGCAAACTCCAGAAATTGCAAAACATTTCTACAGATAAGGATATAGATAATGAGTTGACGTGAAAATGTGCAATTTGCTCATACATATAGTCAGTACAATATGTGTGTACAATATGTACAATTACCAAATAGATAATGAAATCAACAAGTGAACATGTGCAATATGCTCATACATACGGTATAGTCAGTACACACAGTGTACTACTGGGCATCCTTACAGTAACACTACACATTATGTGCAATATGTACTTATATATGTATATGTGTAAATATATGTAAATATATTATATATAAAATACTATAAGGTGCAACAGATTGTACAGGTACAGAAGTGACATGGATGTGCATCGGATAGTATCTAGTGCTAACAGATGGATTATTGTATTAAATGCAGTGTGTATGTATAGTCCAGTGTGTATAATGCAGTGTGTATGTATAGTCCAGTGTGTATAATGCAGTGTGTATGTATAGTCCAGTGTGTATAATGCAGTGTGTATGTGTAGTCCAGTGTGTATAATGCAGTGTGTATGTATAGTCCAGTGTGTATAATGCAGTGTGTATGTATAGTCCATTGTGTATAATGCAGTGTGTATGTATAGTCCAGTGTGTATAATGCAGTGTGTATGTATAGTCCAGTGTGTATAATGCAGTGTGTATGTATAGTCCATTGTGTATAATGCAGTGTGTATGTATAGTCCAGTGTGTATAATGCAGTGTGTATGTGTAGTCCAGTGTGTATAATGCAGTGTGTATGTATAGTCCAGTGTGTATAATGCAGTGTGTATGTATAGTCCAGTGTGTATAATGCAGTGTGTATGTGTAGTCCAGTGTGTATAATGCAGTGTGTATGTATAGTCCAGTGTGTATAATGCAGTGTGTATGTGTAGTCCAGTGTGTATAATGCAGTGTGTATGTATAGTCCATTGTGTATAATGCAGTGTGTATGTATAGTCCAGTGTGTATAATGCAGTGTGTATGTATAGTCCATTGTGTATAATGCAGTGTGTATGTATAGTCCAGTGTGTATAATGCAGTGTGTATGTATAGTCCAGTGTGTATAATGCAGTGTGTATGTATAGTCCAGTGTGTATAATGCAGTGTGTATGTATAGTCCAGTGTGTATAATGCAGTGTGTATGTATAGTCCATTGTGTATAATGCAGTGTGTATGTATAGTCCAGTGTGTATAATGCAGTGTGTATGTGTAGTCCAGTGTGTATAATGCAGTGTGTATGTATAGTCCAGTGTGTATAATGCAGTGTGTATGTATAGTCCATTGTGTATAATGCAGTGTGTATGTATAGTCCAGTGTGTATAATGCAGTGTGTATGTATAGTCCAGTGTGTATAATGCAGTGTGTATGTATAGTCCAGTGTGTATAATGCAGTGTGTATGTATAGTCCAGTGTGTATAATGCAGTGTGTATGTATAGTCCAGTGTGTATAATGCAGTGTGTATGTGTAGTCCAGTGTGTATAATGCAGTGTGTATGTATAGTCCATTGTGTATAATGCAGTGTGTATGTATAGTCCAGTGTGTATAATGCAGTGTGTATGTATAGTCCATTGTGTATAATGCAGTGTGTATGTATAGTCCATTGTGTATAATGCAGTGTGTATGTATAGTCCAGTGTGTATAATGCAGTGTGTATGTATAGTCCATTGTGTATAATGCAGTGTGTATGTATAGTCCATTGTGTATAATGCAGTGTGTATGTATAGTCCAGTGTGTATAATGCAGTGTGTATGTATAGTCCATTGTGTATAATGCAGTGTGTATGTATAGTCCAGTGTGTATAATGCAGTGTGTATGTGTAGTCCAGTGTGTATAATGCAGTGTGTATGTGTAGTCCAGTGTGGATAGTCCGAAGTTAAAGTGCAGTGGCATACCATATTATGAAAGTATGCTGTAGGGTGTATTAGTTGTGACTGTTAATTAGTCTGATAGCCTGAGGGAAAAAGCTATCCCTCGGTCGGCTAGTGCGGGATCGGATGCTGCGTAGATGTCTTCCTGAGGGAAGCAGAGAGAGCAGTACTAACAGTACTAACTATTGCTTTCACCCAAGAAAGTAACACCCATCATCTCCCACCCTAAAGACTGTAACACTCTCCTGCCCCAACCCAAGAAAGTAACACCCATCATCTCCCACCCTAAAGAAAGCAATATCCTCTTGCTCACACCCCACATAAACTGTTACCCTAAAGAAAGTAATGCCCTGTTTCCGCCTTAACGAAAATAATACCCTCCTGCTCCCACCCTAAAGAAAGTACTGCTCTTCTGCTCCCACCTTACAGAAAGTAATGCTCTCCCATTCAAACTTAAAGAAAACAATATCCTGTTGCCTCAACCCTGAAGAAAGTAATGCCCTCAGACTGACACTTTATAAACAGTAATACCACCGTACTCCCACCCTAAAGAACATAATACCCTCCTGCTCCCACTCTGAAGAATGTAATACTCACCCACTCCTCATGTGTCATGCATCAAAATTGCTCATCCCCTAGAATTGACTCACAATGAAAACAATTCCATATACCATGTAATTTTTTCTTGTATCAATGCAATGCTTTATATGTCAATAATAATAATAATAATGATAATAATAATAATAATGATAATAATAATGATAATGATAATAATAATGATAATAATAATAATGATAATAACAATAATAATGATAATTATTACTATTATTTTTATTATTATTATCAGTATTATTATTATTATTATTAGTATTAGTATTATTATAAAAATAATAATAATAATAATAATAATAGTAATAATTATTATTATTATTATTATTATTATTATTATTATTATTATTATTATTATTATAAATAAAGTTATATGCTTATGACTAAGTACTCATAGGCAAGAAACCATTTATTTATCGTTAACATCTCTGAAAGAAAAGCTGCTATTATTTTAAGTTTAAAGTATTCAGCAGGAATTTAGGACCACTTTACAGAAAGCATTATCAAGCAATATTGCTTCTGTATCACTAATGAATAGTGAGTCCCACCCTCAGAATTCTGTTTAAAGAAAGGCCAGTCTTAAATAATGGAAACTATTAGTAATATTGATCCTTCCATATTCTCTTTTCCTTTCTTGCCCAGACAGTAATTTGTTTTGAACCCCTTCTCGTCCTTTGAACCTTGGACCAAGTCTGGCATGTAGTTACTTGTGTTTGCAATTGAAATGGAGCAGAATAAAATATCACTTTTTATTTATTACCATGGTTATATCTTGTGTTATTTCACAACAAAATCAGTTTATGAAGCATTTGACAATGTAAAGCAATTTTCCCCCCAAACCAGAGATCTTCCATGATCTCATCCGATGCTACATGCACAAGACTGAGGAGCAGGAAATAAAGTCACTGTCAGACTTTTAAGCTCTAATACCAACAGGATCAAAATCCAATTCTATGATACAACTGACCTACTGCCCTTTTTTTGTAGGATTTAATAAAATAAGACACCTTAATTAGCTGTTAGTTTTTAAATGGATAAAAAGATATCCTTAGAAATGATCCCAATGGAAATGGAAAACGCACTTTGGTTCATATTTTCGTTTTGGAATGGGTGTATTTACAATTAGTGCTTACTTTTGTGGCCTATTGTCACAATCAGGGATGGAAGGAGACAGACCCGTACGCAGGATAGCTTCAAATGAAAGGGGTTTAATAAATAATGAAGACAAAGACAATAAATGACGATAACTGAAACAATACAAATGACGACACTTAACAATGACTAGACATGAAGAAGGGCTAAACGTAACTAATCGGCCATCGGCAACGCGGCTCACTTTTATACAAAGGACAATAATGACACAATGAGGACACAATGCAGGTGTGGTGACAGGGAGGAGCAGACGAAGGCGGGGCAGGCACGTGACGAGGAACGAGGAACGTCCGGGCTGAGTCCTGACACCTATGGAAGGTTAGGTAATGTGAAAGCACAGTGGAACTAGACTAAGATAAGATAAGATAAGATAAGATAAGATAAGATAAGATAAGATAAGATAAGATAAGATAAGATATACCTTTATTCGTCCCACAATGGGGAAATTTCTCACCTGGACAAATTTTTACCTGGACAAATAACAAATCGCTCTTGAAATTATTTAGACAAAAACACAGCTTGTAATATTTTTTTACTGAGAAAAACCTAAAGTTTCTCCTATGTCGGCAAAAACTTGTGTAAATCCCCGTGTACTGTATGTTGTTTCGATAGAATGACATCGCATTATAATAAACATGTTAATATAAACCTGTGATTTACACTGTATCCAGAGCTGCAATCCGAGCTGCTGTTCTAACACCTTCTGTTTAGAATTCAGCAGCACTGAGGTGTAAGTTACAGTCATTTGTGATCATGTTACTGCACAGGAAAATGATTCTTTGGCCAAGTGCAACACTGTAATGTGTTCAGGAAGTAGGGTGTGTGTTTTTGGTTTATTCTCTGTGTTACAGATGGTGCGAGTCAACCTGGGCATGAATAGGCAATGGCATGTACCTATTGTTTCTATAAGGGATTGGGTTCCTGGACAGCATGACTTCATATCAGCTTCAGGGAAATTTTTCAACTGGAGAGGTGTGGTGTATTCACAATATATCACCACCCAATCATTTGCTCTCTACTCTGTGCAGCGATTGATCGCTCTGATTGATTTTCTGCCTGAGACCAGCTTGAAAGTAAAAGAAAAAAAAAACAGGGTGTTAATATCTAAGTGATTCATGCTACATTTTACTATCATTTCAATTTGATGAGATTTGTTTTTCTGATTGCAATATCATTAAAGTTTTGAGTATACATAAACAATGATAGACCGTATGTAAGAATACAACTAAAAATGGACTCCTCCTTCACACTGGCTTCCAAAATCCTTTTTACTACAGTATATCAAAAAGTATACAACGGCAGTTTTAATCTGTTTATTATTAGACTATGTTGGGAACCACCATGCAACATCCTGTGAATGAGCTGTTACTATAGAAAATAATGTATTAAAAGGATTACAATAAACTTACCGTTTGAATTACAGTAGCTGGAACTAGTGTCAGTAATGCTGTTGTAAAAAGTGCATTCAATGGTCATTATGAGAAATATACATGTGTGAGAGTGTAGGAATGGAATATTGAAATATTATCCCTTTAATATCTGACAACTGATTAAAAAAGGTGTGTGTGTGTGTGTGTGGGGGGGGGGGGGGTGGCACGGTGGCTTAGTGGTTAGCATGTTTGCCTCACACCTCTAGGGTTGGGGTTCGATTTCCGCCTCCGCCTTGTGTGTGTGGAGTTTGCATGTTCTCCCCGTGCCTCGGGGGTTTCCTCCGGGTACTCCGGTTTCCTCCCCCGGTCCAAAGACATGCATGGTAGGTTGATTGGCATCTCTGGAAATTGTCTGTAGTGTGTGAATGAGTGTGTGTGTGTGAGCTGCGGTGGGTTGGCACTCCGTCCAGGGTGTATCCTGCCTTGATGCCCGATGACGCCTGAGATAGGCACAGGCTCCCCGTGACCCGAGGTAGTTCGGATAAGCGGTAGAAAATGAATGAATGAATGATTAAAAAGGTGCAGGTGTTTTAGTCCAAACAACAGCAGCAAAATTACAGTGAAGCTACATCAGAAACAGCTGAATGACGTCTCTTATTGACCTGTTTTGTCATGTTTCAGTGATCAATGAATAAGCCCTAGCTGGCTGTCAGAGACCCTGCTGAAAGAAAGCAGCTTGTGATGCCATGTGTGTGTCTGCGAATATTCAATTCACCACTTTCCATCTTACCCATGGGCACTGGGCCATCGATTGGCCCTGCTTTTATGGGAATCTGATTGAACCCGTCGGTATTTCCGTTTCCTCACACATTAAAAGTGTGTTCTTGTGGCTGCCTCACACATCGATCATTTCTGCCTGTGTTGAATTTGTTGAGCTTTACCAAAACCCGTGTTTTGTGCAGGTCGCATTTTTATGCTGTATGAATTGTTCCTGGTTCTCCATCAGTTATTACAGAACGCAGTTATGCAGTTATTTACAGAATTGCAGCTTTCAGTTGTTAAACAATGGAATTTTCTGTAGGCACAATATCCATCCATCCGTCAATTATTCTGTATGGCTTATACTACACAGGGTCACAGGGAAGCTAAAGCCTATCCCAGGGGCCTTGAACGGCAGGGGACACACAGAATATTGTGGCAGTCACAATATATATATGTATATATATATATATATATATATATATATATATATATATATATATATAATATAATTTACAATATATGCAATATAATATGAACAGGAACGACATGCAGCCGCTTGAGGTAATGTTACTAACACGTGTAAGGTTAATAATTTCCTGCCCTGAATGACCTGGACTTCTCAATAAGTGTAAACGTGAAATAAAACCATATCGACAACAACCAAAAAATTATAAGCTTTTTAAAAAGAATTTCAAACACAAACAATAAAAACTGGCAAGATAAACACAAAGTGAATGTAGCAGCAGATGAATTACAGTGATAGCGATTTTAACAATCTGTTAAAGTTTAGATTTAAAGCATAGCGACGTAGTCAGGAGCTGTCTTACAAAAATGTTCCATCTAGCACTTTTAACATTCCTATTCAGAAAATTCTTAAACATTCTATATCATACACTACAACACATTTCCATTTAAAGATCGTAGGTAAATTGTGCTGACTATCGTCGCTGTCGGGCGGAAACCTCGTATGTCCAAATTTGGTCAATTTCATATTTTTTCACATATCGATGCTATTGGTCAGTCCCCACGTGGGTCTGTTATTTTTACAAGTAAAGTCTTTAAAATAGCTTGAGCGCAAATCTCATAACTCCATTGGACACTTCAACTGTCCACCTCCTCCTCACTCGCAACGAATCAACACGTCTTCTGAGGTAAATGTCTTCAAAACACTGGGCTCAAAGAAAAAAAATCTTGACCCCCGCTAGTTCTGATGCTCGTCTGAGGACAGGAATTTAGCGCAAGACAATCCACTGCAACGCGGACTAAACCCTGTGCACTGCAGATAAGGTACGGCGTTTTTTTAATTTCCTGAAAAATAACGGTTTTGGAGATACGAGGATTCTGTCTGACAGCGACGTTATGCTAAATTGCTTGTAGGTGTTAATGCATGTGTGTGCATGGTGCTCTGCAATGAAATGGCATCACATCTAGCTTCATTGAATGAATGTATACAGTATATTCACTTATTTATTTTCATTCTTATATTTTCTTCTTCTTATTATTATATATGTATTTCTTTTTTTCTCTCTTCTGTTTCCATACTTCTGTAAAGCTGCTTTGAGACAACGGGAAATTGTTAAAAGCGCTATACAAATAAATTGAATTGAATTGAATTGTTGACCAGGATAAAGTGGCTACTGTAGAAAGATTGGCACATTTAAAGTTTTGGCACATTGACACATTTAAAATAGTTGGCATACTTTAATTCCAGCTCAGCATGTGGCATATACTAGGAGGGTGACCTAGAAATTGATCTCCATGCTTAGTCCAAACACAATATTTCACATTTATTTGATTATTTGATTGTTTTATTTGATGTAAATGGATCTAGTCAGAAACCATCCAGAATTTGAACACAACTTTACAGACAAGCCGCTTTGTTTTCCTTTGGCTTTTGATACAGTCGACAAACGGATCGATATAAATTTTGCCGCTACGTAAGAGTAACAACGTTCTCTTGCCACCACCAACACCCCCACCTCCTTTCTCCAACCTCATCACATCCTGCATCTCATACTAAAGAGTTAGTAATAAACAGTGTGTAGTATGGTCAGTATGGAAAACTTTACAGTGGCAAAGTGTGTGTTTACTCCATTGTGGTGGGGGCTAGAGAGAGCGAGAGAAGGAGTGGAGACTAATGGTTGTGGTGAGGTAATATGAGGGAAAGTGGACCAGAAACTGGAGTGAATGAGCTGATATGGAAAATGTTCAAATGGCGTGACTCAAGTGCTGGATTTCTGATCCACACCCATGACCACATCCATTTACCTTCACCGGAGACACTGATATGGGAGCAAATCGCTTTCCTAGTTCAGAACACAAGAGTGAAAAATAAATCAGATACAGAGGATTGGCAGAAGCTGTAGGCGCACTATTCTGTATGATCTTTCATTTGGCTGGATTCTATCACTCGCATTTGTAGGTTGTGTGAGAACTGAGTATGTTCATATTTTGATAGCTGACTGTGTTAGAGAATTGTTCTTAGGTGGTCTTTGATTTGTTGGGAGGTACAGTGAGCTCAAATGTTTGCAAGATGTGCATAGATGATAGCAAACAATACAACTGTCAATTTTAATTAAGACAAAAAACCTCTTTAAAATCTTGACAGTCTACAAGTCTAGAACTTATAAAGGACACATAGAGCTCCATCATAGAAGTTAAAGGCTTTTGTATTTATCTTCTTTTGTCTTGGGGGAGGGGGGGCACTGTGGCTTAGTGGTTAGCACGTTCGCCTGATCCAGTCTCTGATGTTTGTTTTGCCCTCATAGCACTTTGATGACGCCTGAGATAGGCACAGGCTCCCCGTGACCCGAGGTAGTTCGGATAAGCGGTAGAAAATGAGTGAGTGAGTGAGTGAGTGAGTGTCTGTCTTTGTGTGTGTCAGTATGATGACCACCTAACAGGGTACAACTGTTACTCGATGATATGTTCAAAATGTTTCTGATGACATCATTATTCACAACACCGTCCCTGGCTCCACCAAGTCTTTTACCTTGAATAAAGTAAACACTACAACATTTCAGGAAGTACCTATTCATTTATGATTCCTGTGTATCATGAAAATATACACAGTGCTTCTGCAGAACAATAAAGAATCACATGGAACTTGGTCCAGAAGTAGAATTTTTCAGAGATTAATTGCATCATAACGTCTAAAATAAAAGTACAATCTGTCCCACAGAAGCAAATATTGTTCAGTCTACAATGCATTTATTGACCTGCGCTAGTCTCACATTATGTTTTTGCGCTTTGCAATCTGAGTATTGTTCTTTGTAGCACCGTGGTCTGGGAGATACCGCATTTCATTCAGTAAATACAGTATAAACAAACTATATAGAGGAATAATAATAAAAACCTACTTGACTTGATATAGGTTAATTTCTCAATTTTTTTGCTTCTATATTCAGAAGCAAAAGTTTCAGTCTCAGATGAACTGCATAATAATTAGAAATCATTTATTCTTATCACTTATTAGAAGGACATTTTAGTGCAATTGATGGATTTTTCCATTTATTTATGTCGGATTTATCAAATATCTAATATCAAATAGGCAAATTTAGCCATATGTAAATCCATAAAGGCTTATTTTATTTGCATGTTATTTGCAGCTAAATGTCAATTCAAAGTCTTTCAATTTTAAAGACCTATTTCAGCTACCAAATGCTAATATGTTTAAAATATTACCCAACGACATGTAATGGCTTGATTTGAATCTAACTTTACAAATTTGGGATTATTTGCTATATATGAGTGGTAAATTAGTAGAACACATTGTTTATTTAAAAAAAAAACCCAACATAATCTATTTGTATATAACATACAGTATAAGCATAGATCATAACCATATAATATAAAATTTATCAAATACTATTGTTGCAACACATCATCTGAGTCTACACACATCATTAGAAGTCTTCAGTATCATTAGAGGTCTTATGCATTCCAGATGAAGGTTTGTGAAGGTTTTGCACCTGACGTCAACAGACAAAGTGACACTATTTAACACTATAACTATTACTATTCAGTCCTTTGTATTTGTTGATTTCTCACTCACTCATTTTCTACCGCTTATCCGAACTACCTCGGGTCACGGGGAGCCTGTGCCTATCTCAGGTGTCATCGGGCATCAAGGCAGGATACACCCTGGACGGAGTGCCAACCCATCGCAGGGCACACACACACTCTCATTCATTCACGCAATCACACACTACGGACAATTTTCCAGAGATGCCAATCAACCTACCATGCATGTCTTTGGACCGGGGGAGGAAACCGGAGTACCCGGAGGAAACCCCCGAGGCACGGGGAGAACATGCAAACTCCACACACACAAGGCGGAGGCGGGAATCGAACCCACAAACCTGGAGGTGTGAGGCGAACATGCTATCCACTAAGCCGTATTTGTTGCTTTTCCATTTTAATTTTTTTCCCATAGTATGATTAACTCCAGCATGACAACGGTCTTTGACACTTGGTTGATAAATTGCTTGCCATTGAATTGCTTCAGGGTTTTGGCCTCTGAGTATCAGTCATGCTGCCAACGATCCAGACCGCTAGCTGTACCGACCCAGAGCAGTTAGATAGCTGATACCTTTCATAGACGACATGTTGGCATATGTACTTAGGCACTTGCTGTGCATGTTATACAGGTGTTCAGTTTAGGTCCACATTCATAGACTTACAGACAGAGTGAAACAGTCTCAACAGAGTACATGACTATTAAGCCGTCATGGACCTGTTGTGAGATAAAAGTCCGTTTCAAATAGACTTATGTCTTTGCAGTCAATTGACTCCAAGAGACAAAAATGTTGAAAATTGGAAGTCCATGTAGGCGAAAATAGTCTCTTTAACACAAACGGATAGAAAGTTGTTTATAAAAATGAGCAAGGCGTTTGTTTAATAACTTAATGATTTAAGTTACAAAGACATTGATCGTTTGTCGATAAAGTGCTATGAGGGCAAAACAAACATCAGAGACTGGATCAGGCAAAAAATTTTAAAATATATAATCACCTAAATTTACCTAAAAAATGTTTGATCTTGCCACACCAGTGACTGAACAGGTTCGGCCTTCTTGGCTTTGCCCCTATGTTCGGGGAATGTTATCAAGCCTTAAGGCAAAATAGCCAACACATTGTGAGACTTGCAGTGGTCTCTTTCACCTAGACTTTTCCGACCATGTCAGAGGAACAGGCTGTGCACTTTCAGTAAACAGTAGACGCTGAACAACCGCAACCCCAGGGATAGCGGTGGTGTGTGGAGCAAAGCCTGGGGAAAGTGAGTCATCATGTCAGGGCATTTTGTGAATTCCTTTGCCTGCTAATGCATACTGCAAATCAGTCATGCATTTCGATGGTGTTTTTGTAGATTTAGCTATTATGTTTCGTGAGTCTCAGATGTTCTGTCGGAACAGAATATCTAGATCATCTAGAAATCTTTACCTCAAAGCCACTATGACGGTCTGAGTGTAGGGGAAAAACTGTACCCTTTGGACCAGAGATTGATTGTATTGGCTACAGTGCCAGTGGTGCTGAAATGAGAGAATTTGAGCGCTGTCTATTAAAGAATTGTGAAGATATCGGGTGACTCGACTTTTGAAGTGAACTGGAGTTATGTACTTTGATCAGATTGTCTGTCACTCTTATTTTAGAACCTCTAATTTGAGTAATTTGGATATGGAAATTTGTAAAAACAGAACACATTGCACGTTTCAAAACCAAAAAAATGTGATCCACGGTGCTCACTGCTTTTACTAATATAGAGGCACTATGGGTAATGAAAACAATGTTTTTGTTGAACAGTTCGTAAGTTGTTTTAACCTTTTCTTCTAGCTGGGAAGTGTCACTTATTTCTCTAAAAATGAAGAATAATTATCATTTGGAAAGACCAAGTGTTTAACATTTTACTCAGCTGATACTTATTTGATTATTTGAGAATATATTTTCGAACAGAGATCGGCCAGTAACTTTATCTGCTGGACAAGTCAATCAAAACAATAAAACTACACTGCTGAGTTGTCGGGTTATACAACCTTCATCCATAGATAACAAAAGGCGTACCGTACATTTTATAAAGCGATGTTTGTTTTTAAAATGTATGCCATTCATATTATAATTGGTGTTAATAAAGGAATGTGTATGAATGGCATAACAGCGAGGATGATAGTAGTAGCAAATGCAAGGCAAATCACAGCTTTTAAGTTAGTGCACCGTTCTGATGATAACATTTCTATAGAAACGACTGACACAGGAATTTATATGGTATGTTCTCCAATAATGATAATAAACAGGTTTAAAAATGTTCTGCTCTTTAAGACATAAAAACATAGGTTTGCTGATACAGTATAATGAAGGTTTCTGTGTGGAAAAATGTATGTAACATTTATGGAAAGAGCATTCAGTATCAGCACTGTAAAGGACAAAAGGAAAGTTGTTTCATTTCTGAAGTCTTTGGGATAGAGTTGGTTGTGCTTTGTACTGGATTTGGTTCTGCATATTTTATTAACTGCAAGAGATGGGGGACTCGAGTCATATGACTTGACTCGAGTCAGACTTAAGTCGCAAATTTGAGACTTGAGACTTCCCTGACAAATATTAAAAAAAGAGTCGACTTGACTTTGACTTGACATTCATGACTTGAGACTTGACTCGGACTTGAGTTAAATGACTCAGAGATGGGGGACTCGACTTGACTCGAGTCAGACTTAAGTCGCAAATTTGAGACTTGAGACTTACTTGTGACTTGCACGTATGTGACTTACTCCCACCTCTGAGATATATATATATATGTATATATATATATATATATATATATATATATATATATATATATATATATATATATATATAGAGAGAGAGAGAGAGAGAGAGAGAGAGAGAGAGAGAAAGAGAGAGAGAGAGAGAAAAGGAGATGCTGGTGAGAGAACTGCATAACAGCTATACTGCTATGATGACAAAAAAAATAATTTGTATATTTGTATGTGTTGTAAATTGTAAAATATAAAAGAAATAAACACTTTTGGAATTTATTCATTGGAATATATTCGACTATATTATGTGAAAATAATTCAACGTCAGGATGATAAAATATTCATAGAGCAGATTCGTTCATTTTCAGTAACTACTACTGTATCTACCCCATGCTTTTTGGACAGTGGGATGAAACCAAAGAACCCGGAGCAAACCCATGTATACATAGGGAGAATGTGTATAAAACACAGATGGTTAACCAACCCTATAGGGTCTAGCCTAATAACCTGAACTTGCACCATTAGTGTAAGTGTCGCCATGACTATAAATAGATTTTATCTCATTTATAACCAAGAGTTCTTATAGAAACAGAAATGTAAATCAGTACGAGTGTAAGTAAGTAACTTGCCAAGAAGAAAAATGACCCTTTTGTTTCAGGTTTAGCAAAAAAAAAAAAAAAGTAAAACAAATTCACATAATCTCTGCAATATTAATGTCAGTCAAAACAAGCCCATAAGGTTTCATATTGGAAAAATCTTTTTATTATTGTTGTACTCATTTTTCAGCACTAAAAACATCACTTTGTGAGAAAATGGTTGCTGAAAACCAATGGCATTAATAAATATAATGAGATTCTGCGAATATTTTTGGATATAATATGTTTCCCAGCAGCACAAGTCTTGTGGCTTTTTTCCCACTAGGTTTTATATGTTCTTAGTGACTTTTATGAGCACATTGAGACCCGCACACTTTTCATCATTTCTGTACAACCAACACTCAGCGGTGGGTAAGAATACTTTAAAATAAACTATTCCTGTTGTTCGCGTGTTACAATCAGTTATGCTTGAGTGGTCATATTACCTCTGAAACCTGGGAGTTGGGCCTGGTTCTACAAAAGGAGGAATTCGCTCCTATTTTGGGGTCAGGTGAGGTAACAAAATTGTGGTTTGTACTTTTTCCAGAACAGTATATATATACAGTATATATTTATCTACTTGTGATCATCCCATCACGGTTTCTCTCATTGAGATATTATTTTGTTAATTTCTTTAAAATAACATTAGAGGAATCTTTGTAAAAATAACTATGAAGCCAAGTAGAAATTAAAGATCCTTGTGATCGGTGTGCACATGCTTTTGTGACCTTTCCTCTCAGTTAACTTTTTTTCTCCCAATTTCGTCTCTCCACCTCTGTTATGGTTGTAAATCAGATTTTGTGATGAACTGAGGGAAAGGAAAAAAAGAGAAGGTACACTTATGCAGTTTTTGATGAATACTGGTCCATGTGCATTTGTTTAAGTTTTCTGTAAATCCAAAACATTTCATTCGTTCATTTTCTACCGCTTATCCAAACTATCCTTGGGTCACGGGGAGCCTGTGTCTCAGGCGTCATCGGGCATCAAGGCAGGATACACCCTGGACGGCGTGCCAACCCACCGCAGGGCACACACACACTCTCATTCACTCACGCAATCACACACTACGGACAATTTTCCAGAGATGCCAATCAACCTACCATGCATGTCTTTGGACCGGGGGAGAAAACCGGAGTACCCGGAGGAAACCCCCGAGGCACAGGGAGAACATGCATACTCCACACACACAAGGCGGAGGCGGGAATCGAACCCCCAACCCTGGAGGTGTGTACAGCGAACGTACTAACCACTAAGCCACCGTGCCCCCCATATCCAAAACTTAAAGTATTCAATAACACTTTCACTGAGGTAAAGTGTGGCACAGAACTAAATGGCAAAGAGAACCTCTAATTTGACTTCATATACCAACATACATTCATATTCAGAAAGAACTGACAGTAGACATACAGTATTTCATAGACATGAATACACCCCTCACATTTTTGTAAATAATTTATTATACCTTTTCATGTGACAACGCTGAAGAAATGACACTTTGCTCCAATATAAAATAATGAGTGTACAGCTTGTATAACAGTGTAAATTTACTGTCACCTCAAAATAACTCAACACACAGTCATTAATGTCTAAACCGCTGGCCACAAGAGTGAGTACACTCCTAAGCGGAAATGTCCAAATTGGGCCCAATTAGCCATTTTCCCTCCCCGGTGTCATGTGACCCGTTAGTGATACAAGGTCTCAGGTGTGAATGGGGAGCAGGTGTGTCAAATTTGGTGTTATCGCTCTCACGCTCTCATACTGGTCACTGGAAGTTCAACATGGCATCTCATGGCAAAGAACTCTCTGAGGATCTGAAAAAAGAAATGTTGCTCTACATAAAGATGGTGTAGGCTATAAGAAGTTTGCAAAGACCCTGAAACTGAGCTGCAGCATGGTGGCCAAGACCATACAGTTGTTTAACAGGACCACTCAGAACAGGCCTCAATAGGGTCGACCATAGAAGCTGTCGTCCCAGAAGGATGCCTCTTATAAAGATGATGCACAACAAAGCCTGCAAACAGTTTGCTGAAGACAAGCAGATTTGGTTCAGATGGTGTCAAGCGTTTGTGGTGGCAAGCAGGTCAGGAGAACAAAGACAAGTGTGTCAAGCATGGTGGTGGGAGTGTCATGGTCTGGGGCTGCATGAGTGCTGCCGGCACTGGGGAGCTGCAGTTCATTGAGGGAACCATGAATGCCAATATGTACTGTACTGTGACATACTGAAGCAGAGCCTGATTCGCTCCCTTTGGAGACTGGGACGCAGGGCAGAATTCAAACATGATAACGACCCCAAACACACCTCCAAGATGACCACTGCCTTGCTAAAGAAGCTAAGGGTAAAGGTGATAGACTGTCCAAGCATGTCTCCAGACCTAAACCCTATTGAGCATCTGTGGGGCATCCTCAAACGGAAGGAGGAAGAGAGCAAGGTCTCTAACATCCTCCAGCTCCGTGATATCACCATGGAGGAGTGAAGGAGGACTCCAGTGGCAACCTGTAATGCTCTGGTGAACTCCATGCCCAAGAGGGTTAATGCAGTGCTGGAAAATAATAGTGGCCAAACAAAATATCGACACTTTGGTCCGTATTTGGACATTTCCGCTTAGGAGTGTACTCACTTTTGTGGTAGGTGGTTTAGACATTAATGACTGTGTGTTGAGTTATTTTGAGGGGACAGTAAATTTACACTGTTATACAAGCTGTACACTCATTACTTTACATTGGAGTGAAGTGTCATTTCTTCAGCGTTGAGGAGTGTACTCAATTCTGCGGGATAGATAGATAGATAGATAGATAGATAGATAGATAGATAGATAGATAGTCATGCTGAACAGGCATGTAACATGATTGTTAAGGTTCACAGAAGACTAGAAGTGCTTCCTCAATTTTGGATTATCTGCAGTGGCTTATAATTGCAAGCCCTGAGAAAAAGAGGTGTCACATTTATGTCTTCCGGTTTAATTCGATTGCTGTTTTATATTCTATATGCTTATGTAACTGCAGGTTACATAATCAGCCGGTCATTTAATAATTTAAGTTCCTGTAGTGCAGTCATGCAGTAACATGAGTATCTTAGTCGCAGAGATGTTCTGCAGAAAGTACTGTAAGCACATCTGTGGCTCTCGGTTCTACTAAATAGGCTTCACAGCTCACCACAGTTACTCAAGTGCCATGGTGTCATAACTCATTGCCTAGAGGAAAAATATTATTCAGCAGTCCGAATCAGTTATGTAAGTTTTTCAGCAGTTGTTCGGTCAGGTTAATTTCCTTTTCCGGGACTTGAAGTTCTTCAGGTGGAGAGAGAGTGAAGATGAGTTTTTCAGATGCTGCTACATGTGAACCTAATAAATACATGAGCTGAATACATGAAATACAAGGCTAAATTTTCATCTTTTTATTGCTTTATTGTAGTTTTGAAACTACAGTTTGAAGGTCTAGCATTTATAAGTCTAGTCTCCTGACATCATATTACAATTTTAAAACATTATAGGCATTTATTCAAGGTTATAAAATGTTTCCAGTTGTCTGGACTCAGTACTGCTAGATAAACCTTTACAGACAATATTGTTGTAAGTTCCTAAACTGGCTGTGCCAATGCTTTTTCCAAAGTAAAATATAAGTAAAAAAACATTGGACAAATATAAGTCTGGGCAGGAAGTGATGCATTAAACCAGCAGTGATGCAGAGAAAACCAAAGAAACTGCAAGATAATTGAAGAGAGAACACTAAAGCTTAGCACAAGTGTTGGATTAAGCGCTAATAAATGCTAGTACATAATTACTAAATACTGGTCAAACAGTAAAATGCACAGGATAAACTCTTGGTATATAATAACATTCAGAAACATGATAGTTTATCTTTAAAATGTAAGCAACCTAAAAGAACATGCTGAGATTGAACCACACTCAAAATTGAACCCATCCCCTTCTGGAGGATAGTGGGGTTATAAATCATGGATGGGTTTCCTGAAATGTTTATAATGCCAAGTGCCATTTTCTCATTCATAAGAAGGTTCTAAAAATAAAGAGTGTTTCCCAAAGCATTGATAATTTAATAATCTATATAGTACCTTATCCATTTGTTGTGCACAATGATCTTCCTTTACTTTAAGCATTCATCCTATTTTACCTAAAAAAAAAGGAGAGATTTGCATGTTATATTATACAAAATATGTGACTGATCTGTTTGCCTAAGAGGACAATATTAAGGCAGTTAGATGTTGATAACGATGATTATTATTGTTAATCTAACCTTTATACTGGAAAGTTATACACCGTTACTATACATTCCTCCACACACACACCTCTATACCATCTCTTATTACTCCCTTATATACAGTATACCTTTTTACAGACGGTGTCTTTAAGTTCCAGGCGAGTACTCTTTATTTTGGCCAAATGTAGTTTGGATATTAAGTGTATATGGATTTTCAGTGCATATATTTACTACTCAAAGTTCCTCATGTTACATCTCAATGCTGAGGAACAATTCTAATCAGGGTTCACTGTGTGGTTAAAAGGGCAAATATGCATATTAATAATAAAATTTAGTCATATCAGCAAGCCTGTGGGGCTTAGGAGGACAACAGAGGGAGGACAATAACACATCTGTCGAATGGGGAAGGCTATGAGAATGTGCATCAATGCTTTATAGATATTAATAATTTTTATCAATGTGACATTTAAAAAGTAGCATGAAATATGGGGGGGGGGCACGGTGGCTTAGTGGTTAGCATGTTTGACTCACACCTCCAGGGTTGGGGGTTCGATTCCTGCCTCCACCTTGTGTGTGTGGAGTTTGCATGTTCTCCCCGTGCCTCGGGGGTTTCCTCCGGGTACTCCGGTTTCCTCCCCTGGTCCAAAGACATGCATGGTAGGTTGACTGGCATCTCTGGAAAATTGTCCATAGTGTGTGAGTGTGTGAGTGAATGAGAGTGTGTGTGTGCCCTGCGATGGGTTGGCACTCCGTCCAGGGTGTATCCTGCCTTGATGCCCGATGACGCCTGAGATAGGCACAGGCTCCCCGTGACCCGAGGAGTTCGGTAGAAAATGAGTGAGAGAGTGAGTGAGTATGAAATATGAAGTTTACTGGGAATCGAGGCAGAATGGAAAAAAATAGGGGAATGTGCAGTCTGGACTAGATGTTGCTACAGTACTTTATTCTGCTATAGGAACATACTGTATAGACAGCAATTCTTTATAATAGTCCAACCTACAGGTATAAAATGAGAGACTAGAGTCAGTAGTCACATCAGGGTTTTTCACTGCCTCACAAGCTGAAACTGAAAGTCCATTCATCATAACTACATTATCAGAAAGCATACGTTTAACTTCCCTTAATCATGTCAGAAATGTCATGAGCAAAGAAGTCCTACTCAGCACCCAGTGCCTTTACACATTGTTGTTCTTGTTATTTAGGCTGCTCTCTGTTCAGGGTTACCACAGCGGATCACGTGGTTCGAATGTTTGATTTGGTGCAGGTTTTATGTTGGATGCCCTTCCTGGCACAACTGTGCGATTTTATCCGGGTTTGGGATCGACACTGAGAGTTAACTCTTTAGTGGCTAGGTTAGTTCTCTGCCTGGTAATCAAACCCAGGCTGCGTCAATGAGAACACGGGATCCTGCCGCTGGACCACCAGGAACACACCAGTGCCTTTACGCAATGTTCGACTTTATTAAGCCGGTGTCTGACATCTGACTTTCCTGAAACCTTATACGTAAGTATGTATCATCAGCATAGCAGCGAAAGTTTATACCAGGACTATGAATATTGTACTTTTTCACATCTAGAGAAAGCTTCACTCTGATTAAGAACCAGTCTGATCAGAAACCAGTAGTAGGTCATTTATTTATTTAACCAGTGCTGTTTCAATACTTTAATGAGCTCTAAATTCTGACTGAACTATTTCATGTATAGGTTTCATATGCAGGTAGGAACTTTGCTATATTGGAGATAAAAGTAAGGTTTGATGTGTCATCAATTGTCTCCTATATCCAGAGCACTTTCAATAGGCTTCTCATTGGGTCTGACCCATTGCACATGGGAATTGGAGAGTATTGGTGATCTTATATATTAACCTTATTGTTAGTTGCTGATTCATCGTCCATTTGCCGAACTGTTAGAGCTCTACTGAAAAAAATGAGGGCTTACTATCTATGCCTAAGGAACCCATAACGTCCTCTACAGAATCTATTCTCATCTCACCATCACTTGTCCTCTAATCTGATGCATTACCAAAAGATCTGCAAGTTTCTGCTTGCTAATGCCACTGCAAGCCTATGCTCAGTTAAATTACTACCGGAGCAAGAAAAATTATTACTGACAGAAGGATGGCGATACATCTCGAACTCTGCACACTAAATAAAATCATGGTTAGTCCATTTATCTGCTTTTAATAGAGGATGTCAGGTAAATCTGCTGGGAGTCATCTTGTTTTGCTCTCTAAATGTAATGGTTAGTAAAACAAGGTAGAGATTCATTCATTCATTCATTTTCTACAGCTTATCCGAACTACCTCGGGTCACGGGGAGCCTGTGCCTATCTCAGGCGTCATCGGGCATCAAGGCAGGATACACCCTGGACAGAGTGCCAACCCATCGCAGGGCACACACACACACATTCACACACTACGGACAATTTTCCAGAGATGCCAATCAACCTACCATGCATGTCTTTGGACCGGGGGAGGAAACCGGAGTACCCAGAGGAAACCCCCGAGGCACGGGGAGAACATGCAAACTCCACACACACAAGGTGGAGGCGGGAATCGAACCTCGACCCTGGAGGTGTGAGGAGAACGTGCTAATCACTAAGCCACCGTGCCCCCCCAGGAGAGATTGCATAATAAAAAAAAATTATCTATGTAAAAAAAATATAAATCTAATAAAATAATCTTTAGACTAATGTCACCTATGCCTCTCTGGTTTTAAGCCCTCAACACCAAAACCACCAAATCTTAAACAGTTTTGTTCATGTCAAAAAACCCACACCACCACAAACCAATTAATACCCTGTCTGAATGCAGTAAATCACTGGGCCTCATACTATCCTGCCCTGACCTGAAATCTGTGGCTGTTTTTTAAGCTGCTTGCATGGTGCCTTGTTAAATGAACTTGTTGAACCGCTCTGAGGTATGTTTTTGGGCAATGACCTGAGTTGGTCCAGTCAAGCAAATTATACCGAGCATAAAATGGTAATCTGAAATGAGCTACACCTTTTAAAGGAAAAGAAATGATATTAATAGTCACAACAATATCTTTTTTTGCCTGCATCATAGCCAAAAGAACATTATTGTTTTATAACATGATTGGCCTGCGCCATCTGATTTGGTTTTAAAAAGTTCAAAGGAGGCAAAGAGAAGGTCCACACAAAGGCATGCTGCTTGGGAGAGCGAATTTCTTGGATCCGTACCTTTTGCCGCAGCCTTTTAGCGAGTCAAAACAAGACACTTAATAGAGAAAGAGTGATCAGGTAGCACTGGATTATAGACACAGCATTGTTCTGGTCCCTAACTCTAATAACTATAACGTTTTTAGTACTGAAATGTGAATTGGGTCCAGACCTCACAACAAACAAAATCTACCACCAGAGAGAGGTCTGATCTTAATGTAGACCTTTAAACTTGCTCATAACCTGTCCTGTCTCTGCTCCTTTTGGCCTCCACATCGACAAGCCTGTATGAAAGAGGTATGAAAGGAAAACGAATAGAATAAAAAAAAATCCTAAAGGCAGAGAAGAAGTCATTAAAAATTACTATGCAATCATTGTGTACTATAAAAATATGGCCTGCATTTGTTTTTGATTATTCCCATTAGAAATTATGTGAAGCAAAACACAAAGTATGACTTGTTTTTTTACAAATCATATTTTATTTTAGGGAGCCAAGAGTGATTGTGTGTGCGTGCTGATGTAAACAGGATGTGCTTAAGTGCCTCTTCCTCTTCGTATTCCTGTCATTTCTGTGCCTGGAATGGCAAGTAGTCACGGAACAAAGATGATCGGTTAGTGTTAGGATTACGCACTCACCGATCAGCAAACAAGTGGATCATGACTCTGTAGCGTGGAGAGAGGAAGTCGGGAAAGGACGGATATTTGTCCTGCATTTCTAGCATGTTCTGTCTGTCTGGCAAAGGAGGAGCTTAAAAAGGTCTCGTGAGTGTCTGGAATAAACAGTCTAACATGTATAAACTCTGGAAAGGGAAGGCCAAATCCTGATAAAGATCTCAAGGATGGAGGTGGACTATATAAAGAATGGCTATTTCTCACATCAGGTCAGCGCATGGGTCATCACAGAGAAATGCAAACAAGTGCTGGCTGTTCAGGCAGCTTCAGAGTGCTGCACAGATGTGAGCCCAGAACCGGTAGTGTGTCGCATGCAAGGTGACCCAAGCCCAGATGTGCTCACATTAAAAGCATTTTCCAAGCTGGGCTTTTACTCTGACACCTAAATATAAAAACATTAAATATAGGATCAGCTGATGATGTCATATTGGCCTGCGTACTGTAGCATGTTGCATTATTAGGATAGTTATAACATCAGTTCGAGTTGTCGGTTGGCAAAAGTCCAGTGCTGCATAACACCTGCAGAAATATATTGACATATCTCCAAACCTTTACAAAGACGTCGCACGTGATAGCCACACATTTGCACAAGAGCAATAGGCAAAAAAGTGCGTAGTGACAACAGAAAGTAAACATGACATAAGTTGCACAGCAACTGATTTATTGAAGCTGGGAAACAGTGTGCCTTTCATTAGTGTGATTGGCTCATCCTGTTTCTTTCCTCTAGTCCAGAGTGTGGATTTAAGGGAGGCTACAATGAGCCTGGAGATCTTGACTCATATCAGCTTTCCTTGGTGATGTTTGAAACTTGAACAAAGGTTTCATGTGAGGTCTGTAGCACAAGGCCACCCCTGCTTTTTGAGTTGTTGTGAAGGATGGAGAATTATTCTGACTCTGAGTGTTCCATTCACTGTTTTTTTTTTTTTTTCTTTGTGGCATGAAAATAAAATTTAAAATAACGCTGACCTGTGCTGAGGAATGTAATCAATATTCCTTATATTTCAGGGGATAGTCAGTGACAAATTCTATTAAAATTGCAACTATTCCACCATGGAAGCTGTTTGGAAACTATTAAACATCGGAAATCCAGAAGAAACAGTGTAAATATGTATTTAATAATGAATCATCACTGTTCTAGGGTCATTTTTTCCATCCTCATTTCCTTTGCCATTGACTAAACTGTATCATCAATAAGAAGCATCCCTAAAGATTTATTATAGATTATGGATATATTTACTGTTACTTTATTGAAACGGTTTATTTTTTACTCTTTCGGCACCTTCTCTAATTGGGTAAGATCACATGCATGTGCTGAGAAGAAAACCCAGATGTCTTCCAGCCTGCAAAGTGATAGGAATGGAAACAGTACACTGTGTTTTACTCACTAGTGAATCTCGCACTTCTTGGGGGCCATTGTTGAAAAGTGGCGTAATGGTGAACAGACGAGCAATAGACTAAGCACAATTAGGGGCACATTCCAGCTGTTTCTATAAATACTCACGGCGTTTCCTCCCCCGTCTGTCATTCTCGTTAAAACAGTGGAAAATCGGCCTGCTGTCAAAACTCAGAGCCCCGTTACCCCTCGAGGCAACTTTAATGGTAGAGTTTCAAATGCTATAGTACATAGAGTGCAAAAGTCCTCAAGTGCAGCTTACTAGACCGCTCATGACAGTCCTTCTGTATTCTCTGTAAACTGTTTGTAATTTGCTGTAATTTGATGATGCCAACAACTGTATTATTTATGCAGCATGTCTCATTAGAAGAAGCAAGGTGTGACAGTTTCATTTCATTTCGGTTTGACTTTAGACAGCCTGCCTTAACAAATTCCTCTCTGAAGGCGTAACAGATCCTTTCATGCATTTGTCATAGTGAACACGGTACTATTTATTTACACTGTTATGGTGGTAATAAAAGCCTAGAACTGATGGAAACATTTCATCTAGTATAACCCGGATCGTTTAGTGAAGGATGTGGAGCCATTAGTAAGGTGTTGCAGCATCTGCTGTGTTTTCTCTCACATGCTTGCTGGTACACATGCTCACACGTGATTCAAGAGATTTCTAGTAAAACATGGAAAATATGCCCTACTACTACTATGACTACTACTAAGTGACTTACAGCATTTGTTGAAACACCATCTGTTCTAACAGGTTTGCTTACAAGAATGGTGACGTGTATATAGATGTAAGTGTGATGCTGATTTAAAATAAACAATAAAAGTATTTTAAGCCCCAGGACTGGACTTATATTTTTATTCTCATACCCTTCACATACCCGATATACCTAATATTAGGTATACTTACATATATGGACAATATGAGAGTTTAAAACATAGAACAAAGAAGTGCATGGTTGGAATAAATAATAGTGATCAGGGTTTGGTCGCTGGGAATAATGGTTGGCAATCAGGGATTGGTTGTTGAGATTCACTGGTGATCAGGAAGGATTTGCTGTTTGGGAACAGTAGTGATTAGTAATTGTGAGAAACATTGTTTTATTCAAGGACAACTCAGAGTGGGTGTGAGTTGAGTGAAATTGCTCTTATCAACAACCAGTAGCTAGAGAACTGTTTTGAGTGCAAGACAGTCGCTGTCATCTGCTAAAAAAAGATTTACAAGGTTATAAATTTGTCACTGGTCTGTTTGTAAAGTAAATTTGTGATTAGGGTCTAAAAAGGCAACATTAACTATTACCCTCGTACATAGTTAATATAAAATTTATTGTATTTACCGAATAAGTTAAAGGTGGGGTCTCCGATTTTTGAAAGCCAATGTTGACATTTGAAATCACCAAAACAAACACGCCCCTAACCCAAATGGGTCCCACCCCTGTACTGATAGCTCCGCCCACACATACATACGTAACCCAGGGAACTAATGGAAAGAAATGTGTCTATCATAGCTGAAGGGAAGAACAATACGATTGCAGATAAACAAACAAGCAAAAATAACACAAGCATAATCATGTAAAGGACAAAGACATATATTAGTTCTGTGTAACAAAGCAAAACCAACGTTACTCACCTATCGAGAAGGAAAAAAGCGCCTCGGCGTCTTAAGTAAAGTTGGTCACATATTCACAGATTGGAGTTTCCCGAGTCAATAACTCCTGAGCTAAACGCTGTTACTACACAAAACACGGTTGTAGCTGCGTCTCTACATTACTACGATAGAAAAGAGTTATTTGTTATTTGTGTAGTAACAGCGTTTAGCTCAGGAGTTATTGACTCAGGAAACTCCAATCTGTGAATATGTGACCAACTTCCTGCTCCTTCAGTTCTCTCCAGCGCTGGAAAGCTGATCCTATATTAACACGTCCTACTTCTTACCTTATCGTAAGCCTTTCTTCGCTTTCTTTCTTTGTTTTTATCCTTCATGTCAATGTTAAAACCGCTTTCTGCTAATGTCACACATGCGCACTGAACACTCTCTCCGCCCATATTGACAAGCCCTGCCCCTTTCTGCTCATTGGCTACATGTTTGTTTTGATTTTTGTTTTTATTTTTGTTTATTATTCGGCCCGACTCAGTTTTCTGAAGCATTTCTCAAATATCAGAGACCCTGCCTTTAAGAATATGTCAGCATTTGTCACCTTCACACAGTGGAAGTCTTTGTAGGACATTAAAAGATTAATAAGAAAATTTTACAGACCAGTCAGTTTCTTATTCACGTCTATCATGGATTCAAGAAGAATCCAACAGACAAACTACTCCCAAATTTGTTAGCACTGTTGCATGTGAAGTTGCGAAAGTGGCCCAGGATGTTATCAAAAGATTATGTTGTCAAAGCCAATGGAGAAACACTTCATTTTATATCCAATATGGAATTAAACATTATGCTGAATTGAGCACAAGAAGGCCCAACTTATTTTTGCCCAGATCTACATCCGCAGGCACCAACCATGCCCAAGGAGATCTACCGTCCTGGAGAATTTAACTCCTGCACAAAAACACAACCGATTTCAACTAATTAAATACTTCAGGACGAAGGCCTCGAGGCGCAGGGTTGATGAACGCTGGTCTTCTCAAATCAAAATAGTCACGGTAAAATAATAATGCATTTGTATCCTCTCCTGTAGGCCTCAAACTTACTACTTTCGATGGAATCATGAAACTAGAATTACAGAATCTTTCTTTGAGTGTGACTGGCAAGATTTACATTTCTCTTGTTTGGTATCAAACCTTAATAGAGTTTTACAATCAATGAAAATGAGCCAGCATGTTGTTTGCATGAGAATGTGAGCAATTCAGAAAGAGAGAGTCTGAGTGTGAAGCTACTCCTGAGTCATCGCATTTCAGAGAACGAAGCAAGAATGTTGGTCTATTTACAAGGACCAACATGGACTGGAGCATGCTATGGCATCTTTGCAGGTGTGCATGTAGAGATAAGATACAGTCTTGATCTTGAAAGCCCAGCAAATCGACATCATCGGCAATCAAACGAATGGAAGGGTTCAAAAGGGGCATCGTCTAAAAATTGAACTTCAATCATGTTGATTATGTAGAAAATGGGCTCTTTTCTGAGGCGACTGCAGCTGTGCTGACCGGACAGGTTGTCGTCTACAAGCACAGTAAACCTTACTAGGTGACTGACTTATACTGGGTCAGACAGATTTTATGCCTTTTCTTAGTTTTGCAGAATTTGAAAACATTAGATCCCTTTGCAGCATTTAAATATCTAAAGCAGGAGTACATTATATATAACAGGGCTGTCAAGTGTCACGCATTGAGAGTGACAGTCAAGCATTTGGGTCTTTTCTCACGTTCTCCCGCCACACATTGTATTTCTCACGCAGAAAAACTTTTTGACTATTTATCATATAATTAATATGCCGCAAAATGTATCAGTCCGCACCGCTGTCTCTATGGAACCGGGCAGGAATCAATCGCGTCTCCCCTGGAGTTCTTATTCGAGCCTGACACCTATCAGCCAATCAAAAAAAGAGGCTACACCATAGCCAATCAGAAAATAGCACTATTGTATCTGGGTAAGATTTAATGCAACAAAAAAAACATATTCATTAGAGAGGGTATTTTCGATGGTCGGTTTGAACAAAACCTCAACACGAAACAGCTTGTCTCTGGACGGGACATTGTCCTCAATCATGACCCTAAAAATGTCTGGGCTTGAGCCGAACTGTTTTAAATGGGAGCAACATTACAAATGATAAAGGAGTCCAAAAAGGCAACAAACACTTACAATAAACAACACCAGTCATAATGTCTCTCTCTCTCTCTCTCTCTCTCTCTCTCTCTCTCTCTCTCACACACACACACACACACACATACACACACACACAAATTAATAAATAGAAATTAAACAAATAGTATTGCGGCGGGGGGTGGGGGAAGGGCGGTTGCAGATGTCACGCACTCCTGTCTTCAAAACCTGGATAGAACGGGTTGTATAGCCCTGTATAGAACCTATGGGCCTCTTACCTATAATGAATTTGAGAACCCTGATCTAAAGGAAGGCCTGTTTAATGCTTTAAAATTCCTACACTGTAGTTTCTGAATAATACTCTGGAAGTTAAAGGTTAATGTGCTCTCCTTCGGCTTGTGTTGTGGAACGTCAGTGAGTGAAATACCAGAGCTAATTGAAAACATAGACACATTTTTAGGTACAAATTTACAAAAACATATTCTGGCCTTTAGCTTTTCCCCAGTGTGCAGATAGTGTTAGACAGATCTGCGCACTACGGCAAGCCAAGTTAATGAGAAAGGAAAATATTACGTGACGCATTGTGATCGTGAGGCAGGACAGAGCACTTGCGGTCAGACGTGTTTTCCTGTAGTTACAGAAGCTCGAGAAGCGTGTGCCTCATTGATGATTCATGTTTTCACTGTTTTAGATTTGATTTCACTGTTTTGTTTGGATGTTTTGTTGATGCAGCTATTGCCTCTTTTTTATACTTTTTTTTTTTTTTTTAATCTTTTTTGAGTCCACCAGAAACTGTGGTTCGCAAATGACGAAACTCTGCAGTAGGTCCTTTCCGGAACAGGGTTAAAAGACTCGGCCAATAGGTCCTTGAGTTTCCACCGCATAACAACAATGTTTGAATTCGTCTAATCGGGGGTATTTAGGCTAAGTAAACTATTGCTCTTTGGGATTTCATCTGAAGCCATGGCCCAGTCATGCCGGCCTCTTATTCAAACCATTTGTGTGCGGTCGGGAGTCGGGGGAGGGCGGCTGGAAGAGGAATGGAGAGATGAAGGGGGGATCAGATAACCCTGGGAGAAAAGTCTGAGATGCACACAGAGTGAGAGCTCTTGGCAGCCAGCGACAAACCACACGCAGCTTGCGTGATTGTGGCTCCTTTCAGGACATGTGTTCCCCTCTTGCTTACCCCCAGACCCCCAAAAGCACCTGCACGCACTGCCACCTGACCTTGGTGACCTTTGCACTCTGAAGGTAGAAAGACAACGATTACAACCGACGGTAGAAAATAGATCTACATTTGACTGGGTTTTGTATTTAAGTTTGTTTTTTTTAGATCACAGTATTTCTGTTAACTAGATGAAGAACAACATAAACGCATCGAGAAGAGGTCCTTCATTAACGATGCTTTCTAATTAATGTTACCTTCCAATTAAGATGCAATGATTAATGTTATGTATTATGAATTGCATCCTTTTGACTGCTGAACTGCCATTTTTGCTTTAATGTTCCCTAACTAAAGCCAAAAAAAGATCAGAATGTGAGCTCGCGGGAGCCAAAATCCAGATCATGCCAACAGGTTTTTAATGGCACAGGTTTATAATGAAACACTCCTGTAGCCCTTCTTCCAGAGCAATGACGTTATTCACTGGACACATGCACGTATTAAAAACACACGCTATTCATAACACGTGGGACTAACAACAATGGCGAGAGAGGCCTTTCACAAGCTGAAGAAAGCATTATGCAACATGCTAATGCTCTACGGAGATTAGCATTGTAGCTTGCCTGTTCATAAAGGGCTAAAGCGGATGCACTGAGGTCACTGGATTCGGTCAGGCTCTCTGCATGTGCTGACACTTGTGGACTAGAGGCGGGCTTAATGAAGCGCCCATGATTTGTGGGTTGTGGCCATTGGAGCTTCATTGCCACTCGCACTCTGGCTGTCGGCCATGTGAAACCCGGAGATGAAATACAGCTTCCTGCTCTGCACTCAAAAAGCCGGCACAGGCCATTACTTATGGGTTCTAAGCGAACTCCAAGCAGCTCGCCGGGACTGAGAGATGACGGCTGTTGAACTTCATGACTTTATATGGTGAACAGCTCTGGGAATAACTATGTACCTTTCTGTGGTTTTCTGTGGTGATATTTATAGATGAAACTGGGTGTGATGGAGTGTTGAAATAATAAGAGACAATTTCATGTCTTTCATTTCATTTCATTTCATTTCATGTGCTTTTTCCCGCCTCTGTGTTTACAATCTACCCTGAACCGTAGCTTTCGGTCATTCTTCCTTATGTTTGCACAGTAAACCTGGAGTAAAAAGCCTCTCTTGCTTTGGAATGATGAGAAAAACAGGATACAGTATTTAATTAACAAAATGCTCAAGAGGTCTATGATAAGTTTTTGAATTTAATATAAATGTGTTCTTTTATGCTACTTGCCACTAAGGAATGTTTCAGGTTCTCTGTTTGTTATTTTTAAATTATTATATTTATATCATTTCTCTGGCAGTTTTATTCAGTTATTATTCTTCCATTCTTTGGTTATGTCTTTGTGTCTGTGTTTCTTCCATTTCAGAATGATAGTTTTTACTGTTGGTGACAGTCTCCCTAAACACTTTAATATCTTCTTATCTCTCCCTCTAGGTCCGTGGCCAATATTTTCTGTTTTTGACCTTTTGATGGCTGTTTTTTTGATTCCTCTGATTTCCTCACAGCAAACTGCTAAAGAGTTTAAGCTGTATGATAAAGGGGTTCAGTCAGAAGAACTGCTAACTGCTAATGCTAACTGTTTCCTCCTAAGGGGCAAGTGGGCCAAACCATGCCTGCAAAAAAAAAAAACCAGAAATATCTCTACTGAGCATAATGTTTTAGTGTGTAAGTGTGTGTGTGTGTGTGTGTCTGTGTGTGTGTGTGTGTGAATGTGTGTGTGTCTGTGTGTGTGTGTGTGAGTGTGTGTGTTAGTGTGTCAGTGTGTTAGTGTGTGTGTGTGTCTGTGTGTGTGAGTGTGTGTGTGTTAGTGTGTGTGTGTGTGTGTGTCAGTGTGTGTCTGTGTTTCAGTGTGTCAGTGTGTGTGTGTGTGTGTCTGTGTGTGTGTCAGTGTACATGCGTGTGTGAGTGTGTGTGTGTTAGTGTGTGTGTGAGACAGTGTGTGTGTGTGTGTTTGTGTGTGTGTGTTAGTATGTGTGTTTGTGTTTGTGTGTTAGTATGTGTGTGTTTGTGTGTGTGTTAGTATGTGTGTGTTTGTGTGTGTGTGTGTTACAGTAGTATGTGTGTGTTTGTGTGTTTGTGTGTGTGTGTGTTAGTATGTGTGTGTTTGTGTGTGTCTGGGTGTGTGTGTGTGTGTGTGTGTGTGTGTGTGTATTATACGCATTGATTCTTTTTGTGTCTTTTAAAAGCCCTATTTATAAAACACAACTATCATTAAAATTACAGTGCAGCCACTCTAGTTGTAGACTGTCAAATCCTCCAAGCACGTCTCCTAACCTCTTCACTTCCTTCACTTCCATCACTGAGCCTGTTCATCGGGCTTTAAACTCATCAGGCTTTAAAATGTTCCCATGTGAGAGCAGTGTGAGGCTGTCAGCTTTAGTTAATCTATTCTCAGCCAACATCTTTGAACTGGCCCAGCAGCTCACTTGCAGTCTATTTGATCATTTCCTTCCATTTGCGTGTGTGTGTGAGTGTGTGTGTGTGTGTGAGTGTGTGTGTGTGTGTACACGTCTGTGTGTATGTAGCCTGTGCAGGGGTACATACAGATGTCCTTGTGTGTTAGACTACAGCTTTGGAGACTACATACAGACGTACAGTGGACAGTTAGACATACAGACTTAACAGCAAACTTTTAGATGCTAAATAATATTATATTAAAATGAAGGAAATCTTGAAGGTGACATGTTAGAGATATTTTTTGTGAACTGAAAAGTCCAGCCAACTTTTTTCAGCTGTTCAGTTTGTAGTCTATCTGACTCACGATTTAGTGTGTTGTACAATCTGAGATGCTTTTCTGCGCATCATGGCAGAGTTTCCATAGCCTTTATTTCAGCTTGCACCAGTCTGCACATTCTCCTGTGCTCATGAACTAGATGTTAAACAAGAAATGCAGAAATGCATCTTATTGGATATTGTTGTTGTTGTTTGTGCCAGTTGTTGTAAACTGTACAGACGTTTTTTTTATATTTTTTCAATTTTTTTTACGTTTTTATTCAGCTCATCTGACGTCAACAACCAATCCGTGATCATCGGATCATCACACTTTTCCTCAATCTGATGTGAACATTGAGCTAACCAACGCTTGATTATACGCATTGATACCACTACATTGGCTGATTGGAAAATTAAAAGAATTAAGCAGGTGTAGTGGGTGATTTTTTTCACTGTAACTCTGTGAGAGGAATTTATATTGTAAAGTAATATAGTAATAATATATAATATTATATTATATTATATAATAATAATAATAATAATAATAATGGGGGGGGGGGGGGCACGGTGGCTTAGTGGTTAGCACGTTCGCCTCACACCTCCAGGGTTGGGGGTTCGATTCCCACCTCCACCTTGTGTGTGTGGAGTTTGCATGTTCTCCCCGTGCCTCGGGGGTTTCCTCCGGGTACTCCGGTTTCCTCCCCCGGTCCAAAGACATGCACGGTAGGTTGATTGGCATCTCTGGAAAATTGTCCGTAGTGTGTGATTGCATGAGTGAATGAGAGTGTGTGTGTGTGCCCTGCGATGGGTTGGCACTCCGTCCAGGGTGTATCCTGCCTTGATGCCCGATTGCCTTGATGCCCTGAGATAGGCACAGGCTCCCCGTGACCTGAGGTAGTTCGGATATGCAGTAGAAGATGAATGAATAATAATAATAATAATAATAATAATAGCAGAATAGTGCTGCATGTTACATGTTGTCTATATGCATTTACTGTGGGTTCTCCGGTTTCCACTCACATTGGAAACACAGAGATAGGTAGATCTATTGACTATGTTAAATTGCCGCTAGTTGTGAGAGTGTGTCTGTGTTCCCAGTGCCCAATGATCATGATATTCCACTTTACACCATGAATAAATGGATGAATTTCTGCCTTACACTGTTCCCAGGATAGGCTCTTGACCCACCGTGACCCTGCTGAGGATAAATTGCTTATTGAAAATTAACAAACGAATAAAATAAAAAATTCTTCTGATTTTGAGGCTCTGAGTAGGGAAGCTTGTTGACCAATCAAGCTCATGCTGACACGATATCCATATCCTGCCACAATATCTGAACAATTTTTTGTTGCACAGAATAGAAAATCAGAAGGAAATTGGTGGTCCGAGTTCAGATGTTACCGCAGTTTTTTTGTCAGTGAGCCTACTGGAAAGCAGCAACATCTCCGCTCAGTTCAGAAAAAGGGCTGAGTGATACGAGATGCTAAGAAATGGAATCGTTTTCCTTTGCTTCTTCATTTCTCCCTCTGTGAATGATGTGTCCTTTGTTTGACTCCAGAGGCCATATCACGCACAGCTCTCAGCGAGCCACCAGCAGTCTGGGAAATCATTACGGATGGAGACGTCTTTGGCCTCTCTCTCTCACTCTCTCTCTCACACATAGATATTTCAGCTTTTAACCAAAAAGCAGCTCCCGTAAGTAATCTTTCCCACGCTATGATTGTAATTCCATTCTGCTCACTGCTGCACATTACACTTTAATACACCTGGTTTGGTCTTTAGAGTTACATCATGCCACAGAGTGAGGAGCAGGACACAAACCCAGTATTTACACAGAATTATGAATTATTCGGGATGTTTATGTCATCAGCGGTGCTAACTTCAGCCAGGTAGTACACTTTGATCGTACATGCTATAAGCATCAATGCACCGATTGACCTCAGGAACGTGTTTGTCAGGTCAGTGCTGCCTTCTGCTGGTGCAGTGAGAATTCTGCAGGGTTAAAAGGTTCAAACAGAGAACTCAGATTCTTCAGCCTCTCATTTTGCCTTGTTTAAACTGTTCTATAAACTAATCACGTGACATTATTACACATCATCTGTTTGTCCACTCTTAATGCATTTAGACCATTACATTTAGTGGAATGGTTGGATTTTGAAGTGTACATATGTTATAAACCTCCTGCTTTATGTTTACCAAGCGTGCAAGTTTGCATACCTTTAGGACAAAAATTATTAGCATCATTTCTTAGACAATAACAACTTTTTTGCCTCTGTGAGGTGATCTTGCTGCTACAGTTTTTTTTCTTTATATGCCTTTATGTATAAGTATTACTGTTCTGCTGTCCTGTCTAGATAACAGTCACTGTCTTGTGACTCTATTGTCTTCTGAATTGATGTACAAATTGTACTATATTACAATTTATTTAGTCCCGTTTATTGTATGAGAATAAAACCATGTTACTTGGCTGACAGTCTGAATTGTAGGACACACAAACAAACTCATCTTTTATTTTCAACGGCTGTTTTCGAAGTAGAAACTTAAGTGCATTTCCTGTGCACTAGCTTTTGAAGTACTTTCCATCTCTCTGCCCAGATCCTGTCTATATTATACTACAAAATCTACACAGAGACTAATACGGAAATAGACTCAGCTGATCCATCTTTCTGGATAGTGTGTGTGTGTAGTGTGCGTGTGTGTGTTGTGTGTAGTGTGTGTGTAGTGTGTGTGTAGTGTGTGTAGTGTGTAAATGCATCCTTGGCTGTGTAAATATAGAGGTGGAAATCTGTGACTCATCCAATAGGACTGAGAAAAGGGCTTACACAATGTCAAAGGTTAAGACCGCAGAAGTCAAAACCAAAACATGGCTCATAAATAATAAATCTGTTGTATACTGTAATGTTAAAATTATAACTAGCATTATTTACTTTTCTCTTGTTTTTGGACATTTAGTATTTTCATGATCAGAAAGAAATCCTCTGGCACAGTGGAACAAATGTTTAGAACTTTTCAACTTTTAAAGCAAAGACTAAAACACCCTGCTGTTTTACATCCTGTGTTCTCAATGTATTTATTTATGTTTTGATGGCTTTTTTTGCTTTTAATTTGTTGATGTCCACAGTTACAGTGCACAGTTAAATTACTTTTTTCTAATCTATCTGTCCGTCCGTCCGTCCGTCCGTCCGTCCATATCTATCTATCTATCTATCTATCTATCTATCTATCTATCTATCTATCTATCTATCCGTCTGTCTGTCTGTCCGTCTGTCCGTCTGTCACGCGTAACGAACCGCCGGACGAGCGTCGCCATAGAGACGCGTCCCCTGAGTACTAACGCGCTTCCGGACTACACTTCCCATCAGCCACCTCCCTTCCTGATTACCGCACCAGCTGTTCCTCATCTCCGGCTCGTATATATTCACGCCAGAACTGCTTACCTGTGCGAGGTCTCGACTAGTCTTAGTACAGTCATTCTGAGCGTTTTCTGTATTCCTGTGTTCCTGGTTTTCCTGTCCTGTTTTGCCTCTTGATATTCTGATTGATTGCCGCCTGTCCCGACCTTTTGCCTGTCCCTGATTCTGATTCTGCCTTCTCTCTCTCACTGCTGTTTTGCCCGTTCTGATCTCTGCCTGTACGACCCTGTCAGTGTTTTCTAATAAACACCTCTGCTGCACATGGATCCACAGCCGTATGCCTCCTCCTTATTACAGGAGACCTCGCCAACAGAGGATCCAGCAGCTGTCGCGCAGCTGACCACTCAGGTCACCAGTCAGGCTCAGCAACTCGCCGGCCACCACCAACAGCTGACACGCCTCACTCAGCTCACACAGGAGCTCGCCGCGGCACTGCAAGGTCTGCATGGAGCCGCCGCTTCGCCGAATCCCCCAGTCCCGGCACCGACTCCCCAGGCCGCGGCGTACCACGCACCTGCGACCACCGGACCCCGTCTCGCCCTTCCAGAAAAATTTAACGGCGAACCGGGAGGTTGTAGGGGCTTCCTGATGCAGTGCTCACTGTTCGTGGCACAGCAACCGGCCCTGTACACCACGGAGGACAGCCGCATCGCCTTTGTCTGTTCCCTGCTTACAGGAAGGGCACTGGAGTGGGCTACCGCTGTGTGGGGAGAGAACGCCTTCCCCACGTTCGAGGCTTTCCTCGCCCGGTTTCGGACCGTGTTCGACCACTCCGCATCTGGGGAGAGCGCGGAGGAGCGCCTCCTGGCCTTATCTCAGGGCGATGGCACCGCGGCGGAGTATGCTCTGACGTTCCGCACTCTCGCCGCTGAAGCAGGTTGGGGGGAACGCCCCCTGCGACTGCTCTACCGCAAGGGTCTGCATCCTGATCTCCAGGCTGAGTTGGCTTGCCGGGATGAGGGAAGGAACCTGTCCGAGTTCGTGGACCTCTCAATCCAGCTAGACAATCTGATGCGCTCCCGTCGGGCGCGAGCCCCTCCGCGCACCGCCACCCGCCTTACACGCGCCGAATACTCTGAACCCATGCAGGTCGATTACACGCACCTCACGCTGGAGGAACGAGATCGTCGCTTCCGGCTCCGTCTCTGCCTTTACTGCGGGGAACCGGGACACCGACTGTCGACCTGCCCTACCAGACCTCAACGAGGGCGATACCCTCCGGTGAGTCAACGCTCCGTCACCCCGTACTCACCGAGCTGCGCCAAGATCAGTGTACGGCTCAGGATTCGGGGGGTGAATGTGGAGATCGGTGCCCTGATCGACTCGGGCGCGGCCGGTAATTTTATGTCTTGGGACTTTGTCCACACCCATAACGTCCCTGTGATTCCCTCTGTGTTTCCCTTAGCAGTGGAGGCGATAGATGGACGACCGCTAGGAGAGGGGCGTGTGACACACCTAACCCGGAGACTCAGCATGCAGGTGGGGGACCAACACCAGGAGCGCCTCTCCTTCCACATCATCCACTCCCCACGGCACGCCCTCATCCTTGGCCTACCATGGCTTCAACTCCACGACCCAACCATCTCCTGGTCCAAGCTGCGCATCACCAGATGGGGCTGCGCATGTACCGCGCACCGCCGTGTTACAGCAGAACCGTGCCAGATCAACACCACAGACACCACACTCATCTCCACCGAGACCCCCAATCTCCCCGACGAGTACCTGGACCTCGCAGAGGCATTCAGTAAGATCAAGGCTACGGAACTACCTCCTCATCGCGCCTGTGACTGCGCCATCGACCTACTGCCCGGGGTAACACCACCTAGAGGGAGAATCTTCCCACTCTCACAAACGGAGTCCACGGCCATGAATGCCTATATCCAGGAAGAACTGAAAAAGGGGTTCATTCGTCCTTCCGTGTCACCGGCGTCGTCGGGGTTCTTCTTTGTCAAGAAGAAGGACGGGGGGCTCCGTCCGTGCATTGACTACCGAGCCCTCAACGACCTCACCGTGAAGTTCCGGTACCCTCTGCCTCTCGTCCCGTCAGCCTTAGAGCAACTCCGCCGCGCGCGATACTTCACGAAGCTTGACCTCCGCTGCGCTTACAACCTCATCCGCATCAGACCAGGAGATGAGTGGAAAACCGCCTTCTCGACACAATCCGGTCACTACGAATATTCGGTCATGCCGTTCGGCCTAGCGAACAGTCCAGCGGTCTTTCAGTCCTTTATAAACGATGTGTTCCGGGACATGCTCGACCGCTGCGTGATCGTCTACATCGACGACATTCTCGTCTATTCAGAGAACAAGGAGGACCACATTCAACACGTGAGGGCGGTGTTGCAACGCCTCATCCAGCACCGTTTATACGCCAAAGCGGAGAAGTGCGAGTTTCACCAAACCGCGACATCCTTCCTTGGGTACGTCATCTCAGCAGACGGTGTCGCAATGGATGACACTAAAGTGCAAGCAGTGCTACGGTGGCCCAGACCACGGACCATCAAAGAACTCCAACGCTTCCTGGGGTTCGCGAATTTCTACCGTCGCTTCATTCGTGGCTTCAGCACCATCGCTGCGCCCCTCACCTCGATGACACGGCAGGCTCCCACTCAGCTCACCTGGTCGCCGGAGGCACACAAAGCGTCCGGCCAATTAAAGGAGAGCTTCACCACAGCCCCGATCCTCCACCACCCAGACCCTAACCGACCATTCACCGTCGAGGTGGACGCCTCCAACACGGGAATCGGCGCCGTTCTCTCTCAACGACAGGGACCCGCCGATAAGACGTTCCCCTGTGCCTATTTCTCCCGCAAACTATCCCCGGCAGAACGGAACTACGACGTTGGAGATCGTGAACTCCTAGCTATGAAAGCAGCACTAGAGGAGTGGCGGCACTGGCTGGAGGGCGCACGGCATCCTTTTACCGTTCTCACTGACCACCGTAATCTGGAGTACCTACGTTCTGCCAAACGAATGAACCCACGCCAAGCCCGATGGACCATGTTCTTCACTCGGTTCCAATTCACCGTGACGTACAGGCCAGGGAGCAAGAACATCAAAGCCGACGCCTTGTCTCGCATTCACCGAGAGACGGACTCGCACACGCTCCCCGAGCCGATCCTCCCTGAGACTCGAATCATAGCACCCATCCAGTGGGACATCATGACCGAGATCGCCAACGCCAACGCCCAAACACCGCCTCCGAGCGAATGTCCTACCGAAAAGACGTACGTACCGGAGCACCTGCGCGCCCCGCTCCTCAACCTGCTACACGCAAGCCCGGCCTCCGGCCACCCCGGCATAACCGCGACAACCCACCTGGTCCAGAACGAGTTCTGGTGGCCGTCTCTGGCAGCAGACACACGCGAGCACGTCCACAGCTGCGCGGTGTGCCAGACCACTAAAGCCTCTCACCAATTACCCGCGGGCTTACTACATCCTCTACCAGTCCCACAACGTCCCTGGGCGCACATTGCATTAGACTTCATTACAGATTTGCCTCTGTCCAACAACTACACCACCATTCTGACCGTGATCGACCGATTCTCGAAAGCCTGCCGATTGATTCCCCTAACCAAGCTTCCCTCCGCCTTCGAAACTGCGGAGATGCTCTGCAACCACGTCTTTCGCTTCTATGGTCTCCCAGAAGACATCGTCTCGGACAGAGGTCCTCAGTTCACCTCACGGGTCTGGAAAGCTTTTTTCAAGCGGCTAAACGTTACCGTTAGTCTCACTTCGGGATACCATCCACAGTCCAATGGACAGACGGAACGACTCAACCAGGAAATCATCCGCTTTCTCCGGACGTACTGTCACCACAACCAGAACGAGTGGAGCCGGTACCTGATGTGGGCCGAATATGCACAGAACTCACTCGTCAAACCCGCCACGGGGCTGACGCCCTTTCAGTGCGTCCTCGGCTTCCAGCCTCCCTTATTTCCCTGGTCCGACACGCCCACCGACCTGCCGGCCGTTGATGACTGGTTTCATCGGAGCGGGGAGACATGGACCAAGGCCCACCGGCAACTACGGAGAGCCGTCAGGGTGCAAAAAACCCAGGCGGACAGACATCGCAGGTCACATCCAGAGTACCAACCCGGCCAGTGGGTTTGGCTTTCGACTCGCGACATCCGTCTCCGTCTACCCTGCCGCAAGCTCAGTCCTCGGTACGTGGGTCCGTTCCGAATCCTCAGGCGTATTAACCCCGTCTCGTACCGCCTCTCGCTGCCTGCCGCCTACCGCATTTCCCCGACCTTCCACGTCTCGCTGCTGAAACCGGCCGGCGAGCCGAGAGGGGGCCCCGGTCCTCCCGTGGACCTACCCGCACCGCCGCCGCTAATGATCGACGGCGAGGAGTCCTATCTAGTTCGCGAATTACTCAACTCCAGACGTCGGAGGGGCCTCTTGGAATACCTGGTCGACTGGGAGGGCTTCGGTCCGGAGGAGCGCTCGTGGGTGAGGGCGGGGGACATCCTGGATCCTTCGCTCACGGCCGAATTCCACCTGCGGCACCCGGAGAGACCGGCACCCCGTCCTCGGGGTCGGCCCCGGCGTTGGGTGCGTCCTCGCGTCGGGAGCCGCTCGCAGGGGGGGGGCTCTGTCACGCGTAACGAACCGCCGGACGAGCGTCGCCATAGAGACGCGTCCCCTGAGTACTAACGCGCTTCCGGACTACACTTCCCATCAGCCACCTCCCTTCCTGATTACCGCACCAGCTGTTCCTCATCTCCGGCTCGTATATATTCACGCCAGAACTGCTTACCTGTGCGAGGTCTCGACTAGTCTTAGTACAGTCATTCTGAGCGTTTTCTGTATTCCTGTGTTCCTGGTTTTCCTGTCCTGTTTTGCCTCTTGATATTCTGATTGATTGCCGCCTGTCCCGACCTTTTGCCTGTC